>NW_027548014.1:0-782 GCF_008692635.1 Crocuta crocuta
AGCCTGCTTCGGATTCTGTGTCTTCCTCTCTCTGCCCCTTCCCCACTTGTGCTCTGTCACTCTCTCTCTCTCTCAAAAATAAATAAAAGCATTAAAATTTTTTTTTAATGTCATGGAAAAAAACTGAAGCCCACCCTTGACCTCCCTCTTTTTCCCTTCTCTGAAGTGGTCTTTCATTCCCAAACATGCTTGACAACTTACCAAATGGGTGTATTTCCATAAACAATATTGCTTTGTGTTAGAAAATTCTGCATGAATGATATCATAGCATTACATATCATTTTGCCAATTGCTTTATCTCCACATGATGCTTCTGAGATCTATCAGCGCTGATGTACGTAACCTGAACCCACTCATTGAAATCTCCGCGTCTCCTTTATCTTACGATGACCGCAGCTTATCTACCTTCCTGCTAAGAATAATTATACTATTTCCTGATTATAATCTACGCCGCAGAGAACCCTTTTGAACATGACTCCCTGGACACGCAAGGCCGAGTTTCTCTGCAGTTGTTATCTGGAAGTAGAAATTTTGGGTCATAATGTTTATGCGTTTACTAAGAATTATCAAACTGTTTTCCAAAGCGGTGGCACTGATTTACACTCCCACAACCAACTACAATTTGTTTCTTTGCGTGCTCTATAAGGTGTATTCGTCTTTGCCAACCTGTTGGGTGAAAATGGTATTTTATTCTTGTTTTAATTTACATGTTCTTTTTTTTAATTAAAAAAATAAAAAAAGCAGGTTCCAGGCTCCGAGCTGTCAGCACAGAGCCTGACATG
>NW_027548015.1:0-783 GCF_008692635.1 Crocuta crocuta
CAACGTTCGCTCCATGCCCATCCGGAAGGACGACGAAGTACAGGTACGCGCTGTGCCCGCGTCGCCGCGGCAGGTACCCGCACGCCTGCCATGAGGAGGGCTCGCCTCCTGAGAAGGACGCGCCTGGGACGTTGCTCCCCAGGGCAGGATTGCACGAGGGACCCACGAACCCAAACAAGAAAAAGCAGCGGTTGTCCCGAGCATCAGAAGGAGGAAAGCTGGTGGGGGACCAGAGCGTTACTTTGTGGTTCTCTTTTCCTCGGCGTGGTTGGTCGTTGACGAGGCAGCAAAGGGTCCAGATACAGGGGCTGGAAGTGAACCATCGTCTCCGATGGTTTTGCGCATTTCCCGGTGATTAACTCGTCACATCTGTTTAAGTGAACGTCTTTGAGAACGTTTCTTAGCTGGGACCCGCAGCTGTTGATTGCAAGAGTCAGGCAGCCTCTAACGCAACTCCCCTGTCCCCCGTATTCTCCGATGAGGGTAGTGCCCAAGTGGTGCCCAGCTTCGGGGCTGGCGCTAGAATTGCCGCTGGATTTGGGGGGTGGCTTTCTTTGCGTTTGAGATCACGTTCACGCGAGGAAATGTGGATCTGGAAGGAAAGCTCAGGGTGTCTTTCGGAAACGCTTTGGGTTGCTTCCTGGCAAACAGGATCGCCAGGGCTCCCAGGTAGGACGCTGTTAAACTTTGGGGAAGAATTGGGTCTTTTCCCCACATGTATTTGCCAACTCTGGCACCGGGTGGGACACCTGAGCGGGTTTTGAATTGCATCTTGTGGCCTCC
>NW_027548016.1:0-783 GCF_008692635.1 Crocuta crocuta
GGGGGGGGAGAGTACAGAAAAGCACTCCCCCTGAAAGAAGCTGGAGAGAAAGAGAAAGAATGGAAACACCTGCAAGGAACTGAAGAAGAAAGAGAGAAAGGAGAAAGGAGAGGGTTTCAATACCATTAGGACTCTATCAACAGGAGAGCACAGAGTCAGAAACTTTGCAGCTTGATACCTGGTGCTGCTCTGGTGGGAAGGGCAAATCTCCAGGAGCAGAGAGCGAGGTCCAAGGAGTACTCAGGCCACATGGGGTGAGGCAGTTCCCCTCTGAGAGGACATTTGGTAGAGGCCATGCAATCTCCCCAGAGGCAAAGGTCCTAGTGGACCCCAATTATAGCCACGTTTGCTGGTGTTGGAAGAAAGACATTAGGGGACAGTGAAGCCTGGTGCCAGGTGTGTGTTGTGATTTACCATAGTTTCTGAACTTACGGTGCTACACAATTGTGTGAACTTTTTCTGGGGAAGGCTAGCACCTGGCAACAGTCTCTGGGCCTCTGCAGCAGCATGATGGCAGCAATGTTCCTTGGGGCAGGCTGGCACTCAGCCATTGCTCAGTGGGACCCTCGTCCAGAGGGTCAGAGAAGGTTCAAGCTGCTGGGCCCTCAGAAGTGAGGTGTTTCGAGGGGCACCTGGGTGGCTCAGTCAGTAGAGCATCTGACTTCTGCTCAGGTCATGATCTACCTCATGGGTTTGAGCCCCACATCAGACTCTCTGCTGATGGCTCAGAGCCTGGGGCCAGCTTTGGATTCTCTGTGTGTGTCTCTCTCAGCAACCCCCCCC
>NW_027548017.1:0-784 GCF_008692635.1 Crocuta crocuta
TTTTTAAATTTTTTTATTTTCAGAGAGACAGAGACAGTGTGAACAGGGGTAGGGCAGAGAGAGGGGAGAAAAAAAATCCCAAGCAGGTTCCACACTGACAGGGCAGAGCCCAATGCAGGGCTCAAACTCATGAAAGTTTGAGATCATGGCCTGAACCAAAACCAAGAGTTGGACACTCAATCAACTGAACCACTGAGGTACCCACAAGTCTCAGTCTCTTAATTTACAATTGATACGATTTCTTCTTTGGAGAATTACTTAAAGGTTAAAAGAGAAAATGTAAGTCATGTGACTGACCTGAATCTTGTGAAATAGTAACCTTTTCGTTTGTATTTGTGAACAGAAAATTATTCCAAAATATATTCTTATGTGTTCCAGAAACAAAGAATGTTTGTCTAAATGAAACACAAGCAACCTTGAAAGAGATCCCAGTGGCAAAAATTAGAACAATTAGAGAAATACATTATTTTAATGTTCTGGTTCTTATCCTTAATTATAAAATAAATATACATTAGTTGAAACTGATACTAATAAATGATGATTAAATAAATAAAATGGTTTTAAAAATGAATGGGAGAGGACAATCATCATTACAGAAAAATTTCAAACATTATGTAGATACTACTCCCTTCAGTAGTAGATGCTTAAGTCTTTTTCCTTAAATATGGCCTGGACTTACTTACTCATTTCCAAAAAATAAAATATACATATTTTATGATTCCAAATATATGGAATTCTGGAAAAGGCAAAATTACAGTTACAGTTAAAAGAGCAGAGTTTGGGG
>NW_027548018.1:0-784 GCF_008692635.1 Crocuta crocuta
CTGCTCGATCGTTCCATCAGCGGATTAATGGGTGGCAACGTGGCGCTGCCTCGCGATGGTGACTGCAGCGGGGATTTTTTGAAAACCGCTTTCAGACAGGAAAAGGCTGACGGCGGGCACCATGGTGGCCAGGATCACAAGTTACCTAAACGCGAGTGCCAAGGGTAGTTCCCCGATTCTGACCTTGAGTTTGTAGCCAACACCAAGGCCATGGTGAAAGAGCTAGAGAAAGAGGCCAAACGTTTGGAGAAAGCTTTCCAAAGCTACTATCTGAAGAGTTACTCCACACCTCCCGGGAAGCCTTTCAGCAGACAAGAGCCCGCTGCCCCTATCCCCCGTGCACTCGACAGGAACGCTCCAGAACGCCTCTTCCAGTTCCCCAGGAAGTCGTGCTTCCGCGGAGGACGCGGCCGTCGCTGAGCAGCCCGCGGCTGCAATGCCAGAGGAGGAAGGGAGCAGCGGTGCACGGGCGCGGCCACGCAGGGGCACCCCCTCCCAGTGCCTCTCCTCCACTCCCCTGCCCAAGGCGAAAAGGATCCTCTTTGGTAAAATGTGTCTGGAAGGTGAGCTGCTACCAAGACGGTTGCAGGATGCTCCACCAGCGGAAGCTTCTGGTCCTCAAACGGCCTCTGAAAGGAGCTGGAGAGCGGCCTTGGATGGCAGGGAGGGCAGGACCGCGCCTAGCAGAGTCCGCACCCCGGCAGCCTGTCCTCTCTCTCACGCTGCCTTTCCTGGCTAACAGTGGCGTCTCCCCTATGTGGCAGGGGTGCCCAGGGAGGTAGTG
>NW_027548019.1:0-784 GCF_008692635.1 Crocuta crocuta
AACGCAGGGCTTGATCCCTCGAACGCTGAGATCGTGATCTGAGTTGAAATCAAGAGTCGGAGCCGCCCAGGTGCCCAAGCTCAGTGCAGTTTCATGATCACCAGGAGGTTTTCCAACCACGCTCTCTGCCCCTCGTACAGCAAAGACGTGTCCCAACCCCCAAGTGCAAAAATGGGAAACTCATTCTGTGCCCCGCCGGTGTCTGTGGGCCGTTGCTCCTGGCCCTGTGTCCCCAGGTCACTGCCACTCGCGCTCTGCCCAACACCTCGTTATTCCCAGAAGCCACGAGTCTGCACCACGTCCTGTCCCACTCATGCCACTTCTGCGGGGGTGGGGCGGGGATTTGAAGCTCAGAGAGGGGAAGCCATCTGCCCGCGGCTTCCCAGCCACCACGCGCCGCAGCTGAGCGGCTGGGGATCCGCTCCAGCCCCCTGCGTCTGCCTCCCTCACATTCAGCTATTCATTCTTCGTGGGAATATTTGCCGAGCGCCCACGCCGCGCCAGGCGCCGCACGAGGATCTGGTGACGCAGCCAGGAGCCGCTTCGATCAGGTCCCTGCGCCCGGGGGGCTTGCCTTCTACCAACAAAGTCAGACGAGGGGCAGGTGACCAGCCCAGGAACGAGGTAACTGCAGGTGCTGACGGGTTCGCGGGGGGAACGGAAGAAGCCAGCAGGTGGGTTGTGCTGAGGGTGAGGCGGGAGCTACTTGGGTGTGGTGGGCCGGGTGGTCCGGGCTCCGTGTGAGAAGAGGCAGGAGTGGAGGGCAGGGGGTGCATGTGGATTT
>NW_027548020.1:0-784 GCF_008692635.1 Crocuta crocuta
TCTCTCAGAAATAAATAAAACATTTAAAATAATTTAAAAAAAAAAAAAGAACACCTGTCACCAGTATTTACCTGGATGTGATAGGCAGACCCAGAACCCTCTGCGGACACAGAAGAATGAGGCATGCTGGGATAAGAGGTGGCCTGGAGTGAGACCTGGCTCCTCATTTGTAGCCTTAACCCAGTCCAAACTCACCTTGTGATCTTGGGCAAGCCGCCTTCTCCATAAGCCTCACTGTCCTTGTCTGCAAAGTGCTCAGCCCGTTGGCGCCGTATGTGATAGCAGTTAGGAAGCTGGGGTTTCAGGTTCAGAGCTGGCTTCATGTCTCAGCTCTGCCGCTTACCAGCTGTGAGATACGGGCAAGTCAAGTACCATCTTCGTAAAATGGACAGTAGGATCCAAATGGGCTTATTTGGAGGATTTGATGACACAGTGTCTCCAAAGTGCCTGGCAGATTTGTACACAAGGAGTGAAGATTTGTTTGTCCGGGGACACAGAGGCCAGCCCTTATTTTTACTTAGTGGAAGTTTCTCCCCGTTGAGGAAGTTCAAGTTTCCTGAGTCAGATGCATATCCATCAGCCTTCCTGCTGCCTCAGCACTTGGCAAGCACCAAAATGTCTTGCAGCAAAGACATGATCCCCACAGGGTGTGAGTGACACCAGCCCGCATGCAATTATTTTAATGCGTGGCCCAGGACCTTCTCAGGCGCGGGTTGGTGTGTACTCAGGGGAGAGCCTTCCCTCTCCTTCCCTCTCGCATCCTTCAAAAGGCCCAGGAAGAGAA
>NW_027548021.1:0-784 GCF_008692635.1 Crocuta crocuta
CAAAGTCCACAGCTTACATTAGGGTTCACTCTTGGTGGTGCACATTCTGTGCATTTGGACAAATGTGTAATGACATGTGTCTACCATTGGAGCATCATACAGAGTCTCTTCATTGCCTTAAAAGTCCTCTGTGCTCTGCCTATTCATCCCTCCCTACCCCTCCGCGCCCACAACCACTCATCTTTCTACTGCCTCCAGAGTTCTGCCTTTACCAGAATGTCATACTGTTGGAATCATACGCTATGTAGCTTTTTTGGATCGGCTTCTTTCACTTAGTGATATGCATTAAAGTTTCCTCCGTGTCTTTTCGTGCCTTGATAGCTCATTTCTTCTGAGTGCCAGACACCATACCATTGTCTACATGCACCACAGTTCCCTTATCCATTCACCTACTCAAGGACGTCGGTCTGGGTCGCTCTCCAGTTTGGGCAATTCTGAATAAAGCTGCTGTAAACATCGGTGTGCAGCTTTCTGTGTGGACATAAGCTTTCAACTCCTTTGGGTAAAACCAAGGAGCTCGAATGCACGACTGTATGGTAAGGGTATGTTTAGTTCTGTGAGAAACCGCCAAACTGTCTTCCAAAGGGGCTGCACCATTTTCCACCCTCACCAGCAGTGTATGAGGCTTCCTGTTGCCCCACATCCTCGCCAACACTTGTGGTTGTCAGTGTTCCAGATTTTAATAGGTGTGTGGTGGTATCTCACTGTTGTTTTAATTTGCATTTCTCTGATGACGTATATGTGGAGCCTCTTTCCATATGATTGTTTGCCACCTGTCTATATT
>NW_027548022.1:0-784 GCF_008692635.1 Crocuta crocuta
TGAAGCTGAGAGAGGCGAGGAGGCTGCAGAAGAAAAGTCTCACTGGCAGAGGTTGGGTCCTGGGGTTTCAGGGAAGAAGTCATCTCTATAACAGGAAAGTGCAAGGCGAAGCAGCAAGCACGGATGTAGGAGCTGCGGCAGGTCACCCAGAAGATCCAGCCCAGGTAATTCATGACGGTGGCCACACTATACAACGACCTTCAGTATAGACAGCCAGCCTTCTGCTGAGAGAAGATCCCCTCTAGGGCTTTCGTAGTGACAGAGGAGAAGTCGGTGCCTGGCTCCCAAGTTTCCGAGGACAGGCCGACTCTCGCAGGGGGCAATGCAGCTGGTGACGAGGCGAAGCCGGGGCTCACTCACACTCTGAAGGTGCCAGGCCCTCAAGCACTACGCTGACTCCGCTCCGCCTGCGCTGGACGGAACCGCAGAGCCTGGACCACAGCACCTCTGTTTACAACACGCTTGCAGATATTTGACGCGCCGCTGAGACCCGCCACTCAGAAGAGAAGACTTCTTTCCAACCAGGACTGCTCACCGACAACGCACGCGGCCACCCAGGAGCTGTGACGGAGATGTCCCACGAGACGCAGGCTGTCGTCAGGCCTGCGAATACGACGTCCAGGCCGCGGTGCGTGGATCAGACAAGTCTACGTCGAGTGTTACTATTTAAGAACTACCTTTTGTGAGGCTCTAGCTGGACAGCGATTCCCCTGATGGATCTTGGCAAAGTAAATCGAAAGCCTTCTGGAAGGGATTTACCGTTTCAGAGGCCCCGAGGAACACC
>NW_027548023.1:0-784 GCF_008692635.1 Crocuta crocuta
ACGGTCATTAGCTTCTAATCACTGATAATAAGAACTACCTAGGATTCCTGGACAGATCAAAGGCTGAGGGGCGTGAGGAAAATGCATCAGAGCTGTTGCCTGTTGAGCCCTGTAGACCCCCATGCTCTCTGTTATGCAGTATGAATGGGAGTTATTTCCACCCCAAATGATAAAAATATTTGCCTCAACTACATTTTTTAAGTGTTAGGATTTGAAAGGAAGGCCTCACAACTGAAATTAAGTGGGCCAACGCTGTGCTCTTCCACACGGTCAGGGAGCCTCCATCCGTCTGATACAGCTGTCGGCTGAAATCTGCCAACAGAACAGTTAAAAATAGATGGTGGCTCCCTTAAAGGAGTTGCATGAGTAATTTATGTAGCCTTTCATAGTTATTTGTTTAGATCAGTTGTCTCCAAACGGTTTTGCTTGCATGCCCTGCAAAGAAATGGGAAAAGGCATGTATCCTTCACGATTTTTTAAGTTGACCTCCTAGTATTTTTAAATGTGTTTAAAAAGTTTATTTATCCATGGGTTGGGTTAATATTACTTTATTGTGAGAATAAGTCAAGATTTAGCTACTTTTATTTTTTATTCACACTTTCAGTACTTAAAAAAATCTGATTCTTATATATAAGTACATGAGAATAGAAGTCCTGTTAACAAAAAATATGTTAAGTATTTATTTTGCATCTAGTAACTGGAACAACATATTAACATTGGAGAGGGAGGAATTAATTTAATAAAGCTGTTTTTCTAAAATTAGGGCACTAAATCATAGGTGGTA
>NW_027548024.1:0-785 GCF_008692635.1 Crocuta crocuta
AAAGAAAGAAAAGCTTCCCCGTGTTCTGACCTCTCAGGAGAGTCAGGTCAACAGCGGCCAGCTTGAGAACAGCAGCTTCAGTTCTGGTTCCTTCCACCCACTGGTTCCAAGCTTGGGCTCTGGCAACGCGCCTTGAACCCTTGGCATCTGCTGATGTCTCCACAGGCTTGTGGAACTCTTCTGATATGTATTTTGGGCTTTCCAAATACTTTCCTATGTTTTCATAAGGCAGAACATAGCAGAGAGCCCTTTTGAGAGAAACAGCATTTTTAAAGAATGCTTAGGGAAACCACTTTTGGGGACTCTGCGAGGGGCTTCTGCTCACAGTGGGAAAGGACGGCCACACCCAGGCCTTGCTGCTGTCTGGGAGGGGGCAGAGGTAGATGTTTCTGGTAATCTGTTTCATCAGGGTGGGTGTCCTCTCCAGGGACCCCGGGTCAACTGCCTTTAGGACTGCCTTTAGGACTTTGACGGCGTCAGCACTGCAGAGGAATCCTCCAGTGCCTTAGGTCTAAGCCCAACAGCAAGAAAATCGCCCCAACCCCCACTCCAGGTGAAGGAAAGGTGACTTCAGGATAGGAATTAATGTCACAAGTCAAACTCTCAAAACTTGGGCACTGTTGCAATGGCACATCTTTTTCTTAAGCGCTTAGTTTAGTGTGACAGTCAGGGCGTTAGGTGCGGATGGAAGATACTTCGTGAATTCGGCCGAAGTGGCTTCAGAAGCGGAAATGGCGGATGGGCCAGAGGGTGCGGAGGGCCAGGCTGTCTCTGGCTTCAGCCCC
>NW_027548025.1:0-785 GCF_008692635.1 Crocuta crocuta
ATACAAATAGCCAAAAGAACAACAGGTACATGAAATAATGGTCAATATTACTATGTATATTATTGTTATTATTATTGGTATTATTTATTTTTCATCTACGGAAAAGAAGGAAATGCCAGTTGTAACCACATGAATGAAAATGAAATGCGATGGCATCATGGTAAATGAAGTAAGTCAGAAAAAGAAAGAAAAACACTGTCTGATATCACTTGGATTTGGAATAAAAATAACACTGTAATCATAGAAACTGAATGCAATAATGATTACCAGAGGCTGGAGGTAGAGGGCATTTAGGAGATGTTGTCCATGGGTATAAACTTACAACCAGCGATGAATAAGTTTTGGAGATCTATTGGACAGCATAGTAATTATAGTCAAATCTACAGTATTATACACTTCACAGTTGTTAAGAGGATAGATATTGATTTTTGACACTCAATAAATCATAATTATGGAGGTGTTAGTTAATGCCTTGTTGATAATTATAACCCAATATATAAATGTATGAAGTCAACATTGTTGTATACCTTAAACTTACACAATGCAATATGTCAATTATATCTCAATAAAAATATTAAAAAATCATTTATTTTATTTTATTAATGTTATAAAGAGCTGTTTCAAAGTTGCAAAGAGCCTAGATTTTTAATATCCTCACACCAAAAATAAGTGATAATTACGTGTTATGATATTGATGTGAAAGTTATTAGTTTATGTAGTATGAAAGTTATTAGTTTATGTAGTATGGTCATCATATTGCAATATAGAAATGTATCATATAAAAA
>NW_027548026.1:0-785 GCF_008692635.1 Crocuta crocuta
AAGAAGGTACTTGTGGCTACTACGTAGATTGGATGGGAGCCAGAATAGAAAAGAGAACCGTTACTGCAGGAGGCTAAGTGAGGGATGATAGTATCTTGAACTAGCAAGTTGACCCTGGATATGGTGCTAAGTAGACTGTTCAAGTTGTATCCTGGGGAGAGAATCAATAGGGCTGATGATGTAAGTAGCGGGTGAAGGGATGGCCAACTTACTAGTAAAATGAGGTGATAAAATAAAAGGATCTACCATGCAGGCTCTCGGCGAGCATGAAATAAGAATTCATATCAGGTGCACACAGGAAGCATTCCTTGTTTGTAAGCTGTTATTATCACAAAGATAGATACAATAAATAAGCAGTTTAAAATGATTCGCAGTCATTTTATTTTTTAAAAAAGAATTGCCCAGAAAGTGAGTATATACTTGCAGAAAGCTGAAGAATATTGAGGGGTGATCATTTGGTTAATTCTGAACACTTCCATTAGATGCACATATCTCTTAAGGTTACTATTATTTTTCACTTGTTTGGAATGACTGCCTCATAACTTTACCACATCCTAAAAACCACCCAAAGCAGGGGGAGAACTGGTTAGTTCTGAAGGCAGTAGGGAATCAAAGAGATGATAGCTTATAGCAGGATGAAAACTGTCATTCGAGACCTCCTGGTAAGTAATCCAAAGCATTCATAGAGTGGGTGCATTCCTCATAATTCAAACAGGTAAACCCAATTGAAAGATTTTAGTAACCTAACTTTTTGCCTCTGTATCTTGAGATCATAATTCTGAGAG
>NW_027548027.1:0-785 GCF_008692635.1 Crocuta crocuta
TTTTTTCTTTTGCCTTCAACACAATTCCCTGTGGTAACAAAAAGTTACCTCAAGGACACTAATTCTTTTATAACAGCCTTTATCCAACCTTGGTTACAAGAACTCTGAACAAGCTGAATGCTGTCCAATGATTCCCCCAGAAGCGTGTGGTCCTGAAAGATCTTGGAAAACCTAAAACAACCAAGTGCCTGGATCTTGGTTGCTAAATACTGTTCCCTGATCAAAGGAGCCAGGGCTTCTTGGAGAGATGGCTGATTCCAAGTCTATGGCTGGTGGAGAACAGGGGTCCCTGCTTACCTTGCTGTACAAGGAAATGCAGGTGTGTCAGAAGGACACGCAGGCCAGCTGGGAGGGAATTGTACCAGCCACATGCAGGACAATCCAAGCATCAGAAAGAATAATGGTGGTGATGGATTATAAGGCATTGAGATGAAAAAAAGAAATCTATGCATCCATAGTGATTCTCAAAAAAGGTATGGTGGAGAAGTGACAGGAAAACATGTTTTTGCAGAAAAAGATATCTAATCGGTGTTAGAGGAATAATCGGATCAAAACATAACCCTCTTGCAATCATTGATGAGATCAAAGGCCAACTGTCAATGTTAAAACTGGAAAACTTCAGGGGAAAGGCATGTCTGCTCTCTCAAGAAGCATACTGTACAGACTGACTGTAATCAAGAGGCACCTTTATGATGGAGCGATCCATTGGGACCATTTTAACCAAGAATGAGACAAACTAATATCATGTGCACTGAGAGGTATTCAGTATTTGGACCAAAAAAAAA
>NW_027548028.1:0-785 GCF_008692635.1 Crocuta crocuta
GTGCGTTTGAGTGAGGGTGTGTGAAGCGCGAGTTTTCCTTTCTTCTCGGTCTTCTCTGACTTCAACCAGGAACAGATGTCTGAGAGGCTAACGAATTGGAAACATCTGAAACAACTGTCCGAGCTGAAGTATAATAAATAGACCTTTCATCGCATTCCCTGCAAGGGGGTCGCTGGGGACGGGCCCCAGGGACTATCCAGAGGGGCTGGGAATTGCCAGTGGCCTGAGGATGGGTGCGTGGAAGAACAGACAGACTGGCATCCCCTCTCTGGGGAAGGAACGGCTGCCCCAGAAGGATGGGAAGGCCGACCTGCCCCCAGCCCCGCTCTTCGCAACCACAGAACTTGGTGCTTCTATCTGGGTAGTGGGCTTGGCCTTCGTTCTGGGGTCTGAAACACGGCACCCTAAGGAGAAGCATTTTGAACTTGGAGGCAGGGTAGCGATTGACCAGACCTGGTGCTAAGGGCTATAAGCCAGGCCTGAGCAACCCAGCAGACACTTTGATGACCCCCCCCCCTGCCACCCCCAAGCCCTGAGCTCCTTGGGCCTGGCTTCTGCACCCTCCACAATGCACACCGATGCCTCCTCCTGGACTTCAGCTTTCCAAAGGAAGATGTGTCCCTAGATGTATTCACTTGAAGGGTCTGGTGAGAAAAGCACAGAGGCTGGGGCTGGTGGGGGCAGGCAGGGGGCCTGGAGACCAACGTCAAATGGGGGGGGTTCCTGCCAGGCCTCCCCCCAGGCCCACATCTGCCACAGCAGATACATGCTCCTGAGAACTGCCC
>NW_027548029.1:0-784 GCF_008692635.1 Crocuta crocuta
TCTGTGAGGGGGGAGGGGCAGAGAGAGGAGGAGACAATCTGAGCAGGCTCTAGGCTCTGAGCTGTCACCACAGAGCCCAATGCATGGCTTAAATCCATGGGATCCTGAGATCATGACCTGAGCCAAAGCTGGACATTCAACCAACTGAGCCACCCAGATGCCCCAAAATATGGAAAGATCTTCATGTTGATTCCTAATCTACCTTCTTCCCTAGTTACCTCCCTAGAAACTACTCTTACCATTCTGACACACTCATGCAATAAAGAGAATATCCTCCAAACACAGTAAATGTTTTCTGCGTTATACTAGTGATTACTTCAGAACAGAATCCCCAAATTATTTTTCATCTTCATATAGTCATCAAAAAGCCAATATTTGGAAATACTAAACTGAGCACCAACTATGGCTGAGTGTGCTTATTACTATTCCCAAAACGATAAACATGAGATGGGTCAGTTATTTCAGAGGACTCCTAGATCCCGGAGAAGAATGATAAATGGAGTGAATGAGGCAGAGACCAAAATTCCTGCTTCCCTATAACCTCCCAAGGTCCCAGTCCGCCCTAGGCCAGAGCGAAGTTCTTCGGGATACACTGACCACTTTCTTGAAGGTATAACCTCCACCTCAAATATCTGGACTCCCCTAAAGATGCATGCCTCTCTGAGCTAGGATAGATACTCTGGACATGGTTACTAGGGATAGCCCCTCCTCACACTGAAGATTGTTCCTGGAGAAAGTGTCTCATACTCAAGCTATCCCTTTCAGATCATTCCAACTACTTCCC
>NW_027548030.1:0-785 GCF_008692635.1 Crocuta crocuta
ATATATTTTTTATATATGTATATATTTTATATATATTTATATATATTTAGTTAAGATTAGGTATATTATGCGTGTATATATATAATTTTTTTTGATGGAAGAGTCCCAGATTAAAACCCACAGTATGATTCTCTGGTTCCCTGTTTATGTCTGGATAGGATGGGGGCATGATCCTACTTTATGCTGCATCCCCATCCCCAGGGGCTGAGCGGCTGCTGGATGCTGAGACGCTTCCTCTGTGGACGTGGGTCCACTTACTGCTCTCAGTTGCCATTGACACTTCCCTGGATGCACCCCTGAACTCGGTGAGGGGGTGGAGGACGTGGTGGTGGTGCAGAGCACACAAGGGTAAAGCTGGATACAAGCCAGAGATGGAGCCATGGTCCGGGTCAGGCTGTGGGAACACACTGGAATGAAAATACCTACAAGTGGCCGTCCCTTGCCTTTTTAGGAACTCTCTTGACCCCTTCCAACAAAATCCTGAGTTCTCCTTGATGCTGGATGTGGAGGTTCATAGAGGATCAACTCCTGGATGAATTCCTAGATCACTGACTTGGTTGTGAGCATGCCCTGTGTTCCTCTTGCCTCTAAGTTTGCCCTAGAGTGGGACGTGGAAAGCTCATTGCACTTCTCAGGGGTCCCATGGGCAAAGCCTGTCAGAAGAACAGGACCTGGGCGAGAGCCCTTGAATCTGTATTCCTGGTGTGCCTAAATCCCATCACAACCTGCATGTATACCCATCTCACCTTGACTTCTCCTCTGTTAGGTCAGTGAAGCCCTGAGTC
>NW_027548031.1:0-785 GCF_008692635.1 Crocuta crocuta
TTGGTTCAATGGCATGAGGGGCCCAAAATGGGGAAGAAGCATTCTCCAATTTTGGTTTATGGAACCATTATTATTCCCTTGGTAGAATCATTCTTCTCACCAGTGGCACAATGTCTAAATGAACAGAGTCCAAATTCACAAGGAGGGAAAACAAAATCATGAGATTTAATAGTAAATTAAATCCCACTACCACTTGGACCCCTGACCCATATTTTTGTCTGAGGAAAACAGTCCGGAATATTAGTCACTGGTTCAGAATATAAATTTCCAAATCTCTGGAGGTGTTTTCTCCCAGGCAGTGCTGTGACTAAGTCCTCTCTAGACTTGGCTTCAATACCTGGGGGCCTCGGCTACAGTTCTCCTACTGGAGCTTGCCACAGTCTTCTAGATCATTCTGACCTAGTGCTGACACATTGAGCATGAATTGGATCTGCTGGGTCCTACAGACCTATATCTGACAGGGCTCAGTCAGAGAAGCAGAGCCACCAGAAAATGGGGTTTCTTAAAGGATTTGACCTTCTGCAGTTATGGGAGCTGGTTACAGCAGTCGAGAGAGGCTGTCAGCTTTCCACCTGGAGCTGGGCCTGAAGGCTGCAGGACAGGCAGTTGGGAAGGAGAGATGGACAGGAAGTCATAGGATGAGCTGGAACTCATCCTGATGAGCAGGGATGGGACCTGCGTCAGTCTTTCTCTTTTCCAAGGCTCCAGTTCCAAGGGGTTGCAGCAAAAGCCTGAGCCCATTATCCCTGAGCTAAGTGTGCATGTGGCTCAGGAATCAGGGACTC
>NW_027548032.1:0-777 GCF_008692635.1 Crocuta crocuta
AGGATGTTTTTTAATATGCATGCAACCAACACCAATCACAGCTGGATAATGAAAGAAGAAACAGTGTAAGCATCCTCAAACCCTTCTGCTGCGTCCCTGCCTCTCCAAGCTTCTTCCATATGTGTTTGTATATGTATGTGTGCACGCACACATATATGTGCACATCTGTGCACACACACACACGGGTATCGTCACTGGAAATGCAGAAAACACTCAAGTTCCACAGAAACACAAATGAAATGGGTAGTGGTGGAAGCGTATTTTTACTGCATGTTCTCAGGCAGGACTCCCACTGAGGATGCAGTCACGGGTTTAAATGGAAACACACCTTGGTTCTGGAGACTTTGCATGAACCACGTAGTTATCATAGAGATCAGAGTACATTCGACCATGGCATCAAAGAGAATGCCGGAGAGGAGCTGATGCACCGATGGACAGGGTGGTGATTTAGGCAGGTGGAGGAAGAGCTCCGGAAGTAGCCGTGTTTAAATCTGGGAGGATC
The DNA here is from genome assembly GCF_008692635.1 of Crocuta crocuta. Lineage (NCBI taxonomy): Eukaryota > Metazoa > Chordata > Mammalia > Carnivora > Hyaenidae > Crocuta > Crocuta crocuta. Next base: position 503 of record NW_027548032.1, read on the forward strand.
AATTTCCCAGCCAGCAATACGGCAGCCCCCACAGGTCCAGGGACACAGCAGATGAAATCTGCGTGTGCATTTACGCAGAATGAATGGGGACAACCAGAATGTTTGCCTAGTTTGTGTCTTTTTGGCAAATCTTGATATAAATGAACTATTTTCTTTCTCCCTTCTCTTCCCTCCTTTTTCCCTCCTTCCTTCCCTCCTTCCTATCTTCTTTCCTTCCTTTTCTTCCTTCCTTCCTTGTCTTTCTTTCTTTCTTTCTTTCTTTCTTTCTTTCTTTC
>NW_027548033.1:0-786 GCF_008692635.1 Crocuta crocuta
TCCTTTTTTTTTTTTTTTTCATTTTCCTTCCTCAGAGTTTATAACAGCTCCTGGCATGTAAATGGTATACAATACATATTTGTTGAGTAAATGAACAAGTTGGTATTTTCATCAGCAGTATTGATTTCAAGAACAAAAAACAAGATTTTCCCAAAATTAAGTTTACAGACTGAATGTATTTACATAATACACTCTATATTTACAGCCAAATCATAACTCTCATTTGGAATTTTCCATTATTCATTGGGAAATTTTAAAGTAGGACATTACTGACCAGAGAAAAGTATGAGTTCCGTATCTATAAATTTGATCACCAGTATACCCCTGCTTCTACTTTCTATCAAATAAAGAAATATTGCAAATGAAAAAGCAATTTACAAAAGGAGAATAACTATTAACTAACACACCAAAATCAAACTAAAACAAACCAAAAAGTACCTTTAACCATTAAGGCCATCAGAACTTCCATAACGTTCAAATAGATATTTGCTATAAGAAGGATGCTGGGAAGAACTGCTAATTCCCTGCTTGGGTACTCTAATTCCTCCATACAGCAAGCATTCCTCAAGGCGTAAGTTAAACAAACATGAATGGACTAGTAAAGCATTCATTAGGGAAAAAAATACATTCATAAAAATTCATAGGGCTAAGTAGAATCTCATACAACTGAAATCTTGGATTAGACCACCAGTAAGCAACTCTCTATTTTTACCTTTAAATAGTATTTAGTCAAAACATACACTGGTAATTCTTTAATAAATGTAACATTTCATTACTCATGGTATT
>NW_027548034.1:0-786 GCF_008692635.1 Crocuta crocuta
GATAGTTACAGAAATATTTATTATAAAAGTAGCACTTTATAAAAACAAAACAGAAACAAACAAACAAAAACAGAAGTGACTTAGATTAATAGCTCCAAGGTGTATTGTTTCAGGTAGGTGTTACTGCTATCTATACCTTCACCCCCATTTATTAAGCCATTTTAAGTAACTTCAAGTTCATTAATTTACAATGAGGGATAGAGCCCAACCAGGATGAGACAGAATGTGTTCCAAGTTAGAAAGGGACAGCATGGCTCCACAGTGATGTCTCCTGTGCAGCACCTGGGCTCCCCCATACAATTAAGGTTTTCTTCCTACACATCTGAACGTTACCTTTGGGATCCTCTGGCTACAGCTGATCTGGTCCCTTGATTCTCATGGCATGCTGCTTTGTTGCCTAGAAGGCTCTTTGTAGGCCTCCGTTATGCATGTGTGAGGTTCAGCAGAGCTGGCTACTCTGAAAGGCTGGGGACGCTTGTTTAAAGGAGGACCCGCCATTCCAGCATCAACTGTCCTTAATCCTACGACAGAGACTGTTTTCATTCTGGGGATGGTGAGTCCTAGAAGGTCATGGCCAAGAAGGAGATATCCTAAGTGGCTTCCTCTGAGAGTTTAACCCCAAGAGGGAGCCAGCTGGTCACTTGCTTTTTATCACATTTCTAATAGCTGCTCCATTTCCTCAAGGGCCGTTGTAAAATCATTCACTTGAGTGTTACATAATGTCTGCTGCTCTAGGAACCGGGCCCGCTCTTCTTCTTTCATCTTCAACTTTACTTTTAAGGCCTG
>NW_027548035.1:0-786 GCF_008692635.1 Crocuta crocuta
CCAGGTTGTGATCCTGCTGTCTACAGAGGTGTGCGTCTTACGCTCAGCCCTCTTTGTTACCTCCCTTCGATTACTGAATCCATTATACACAGTAACATCTTTGACTAAGCAGGGCTGTTTGTACCAAAGAGACAAGCTGTAGTTTATGGACAATTTATGGGATTCTCAGGGGACAATTTTAATAGATTACTTTTGCCTTATGTGCTGAACTTTAGGCCCCAATTTCTGGGTCGGATGTAACTTCACCAAAATGCTAATGCTAATGATGAGAATGATGTAAAAGATAGCCATCATTCATTACTCAGCTCAGCCACCATGATGGCTATGTTTCATAGACTCTTCATTTTCCCTTCCCCCAAATTCTGTACATCGCATGTTATGATATTTTATTGCAGTCTTTTACATGAGGTATACATTTCATGGAGTATATTTTGTTTACTCCTTTCACATGTATGTTCTGGTGTAACCAGCGTCCTGATCATGACATAGGGCATTGCCATCCCCTCTGTGGCTTCTCCTACACCCCTTCCTGGCCAACACTGTTCTCCTGATGAGGTGCCCGTTATTCTGAGTTCTTAGACTGTAATTTTTGGTGTTCTATTCTAGGACTTCATATAAATAGAATACTACAATATATACTTTTCAATGTCTGGCTTCTTTCTCACAACATAATGTTTTTTTAATTTTTATTTAATTTTTATCTTTTATTATTTTTTAAATAGTTGCTGTTCTTTTTATTTAATTTTTTAAAAAATGTTTATTTACTTTTTGAGGGAGAGAGAGAGA
>NW_027548036.1:0-785 GCF_008692635.1 Crocuta crocuta
ATTCAATGCAATTCCAATCAAAATTGCACCAGTATACTTCTCAAACTAGAGCAAACTATCCTAAAATTTGTATGGAATCCAGGGACGGTTCTATGAGCAATCTCAGCTTGTCTTTCCTTTGTCCTGGACTCGTGGCAGTTCGCCACTACTCGCAGGTTTATCAGTCACCGCAGCTGCATGCAAACCGGGTTCCCTCACCTCGCTCCATGTCTCTTGCTCCTGTCCTGCTTTTATCTTCCCCAGGTCACACTCACACACTTATAAGGTTTCCTTCCCAGTGCACTCTGTTTCTTTCTCTTTCCACACTCCTGTGGCTCAGTGCCCTACGACTTCAGGCCTTCTGTGTTTGAGAGATGAATGCAGGTGAAATGTACCATATAGTTTTTATATCTCTGTAAATATTGTCAAGAATCTTAGAATTATTATGTCATGTGTCATTTGGATATTTATTTTTGGTAGAAATTAGAAAACTATTTTTTTCAGAGTTTGTGGAACATTTTACAATCTCATTAAAATTCCATGATTGATCCAGTTTAATTGTATCTTTACAAGCATTGGCATTGTCGCTTAAAAACAAAACAAAACAAAACAAAAATTGCAAAGAGAATTTAATGAGTAGTGATATCTTATCATGGTTTTCTTTCATATTTTCTTAATGTCTAATGATGTCATAAATATTTTCATATAAGCACTTATATACCTATTAATTCTCTATGGCTAATAAAGTAATCATAAACCAGGCTTGTTTATGTTTGGACCCAGTTTTGTAACTAGTTAATTTTTTT
>NW_027548037.1:0-786 GCF_008692635.1 Crocuta crocuta
ATCACAAACTCCACTTGCCCCCAGACCCTTTGCTTCTTACACACAAGTTAATGATTCCTATCTGATTGTTTTCTCCACGTTCACGTGTGTTAAGATCTTGTTTTCTTCACGTTCACCACGTGGGGGAATATCTTGTGAGCTCAATAAATAAGGAGACAAAATGGCTGTTTGGGGCTTCTGTCTCTTCTCGGGCACTAGTCTCTCTCGTATTCGGTTCTGGGTTTGCTCTCTTTCTGGGCAAGTGAGAACTCCAGGCTCGTAGTCTGTGAAATATGTCCTAAGGAATTCTACTTTTTCTCTCCTTGTGATTTTTAACTCCTCTCTACTACCACTCTACCAAAACCCCTGTAGGGGAAGAAGACCTTAGGGGAATTCGCTTTCCACTACCCTTTCTCCGTTCTGCTTCTGCCTCTGCTTTGTAGTAACAACTGCTCTTGGGTGGTTCTCCTCATCTGCGTGTTCCACCCATTCCCCACTGCCTTCTGCCTCTGGAACCTTTTCTAATCTTCCTGGATGGTTCTAGGCCCTGGTTCGTGGCCTTTTCCCCTGGGGGTAGTCCAGAGGCTTTACCGACATCGCTGCTAATTGTGTTCCTCACACCCTGGCTCACAGTGAGTCAAACTCTCCACTTGTCAGTACTTTTATATTGGCGTCCCATCAGTCACATCACAGCCCTGATGACAACATCGCTCCCATAGTTTCTCAGAGCTGCTTCATCTCTGTGATCCTGTTAGTCTGTTCCAGCTGCTAAAATAACACGCAAGCTGGATGACTTATACACAAAAG
>NW_027548038.1:0-786 GCF_008692635.1 Crocuta crocuta
CGAGATAATTAAGAAGTCTGTAATTTTAAGTACTATATGCCTGGCTGTTTCCAGAAAACATCAAAATAGCCCCTGGAATTCTAACCATCTGTACGGAAACCAAGCCTCTCCGGCTGCGTCTCACCTGAGGGAGTGCGGCGTTCTGTGGGGCCAGACTCCTCAGTCTGTGGTTAGGGAAATACGGAAAGTCAGTAGGTAGCTGGATGGATAGACAAAGACCTGAAATGCATATTTTCGTGTCTTTGCTGAAAAATTAATTTTTTCCCCTTGATTACCAACTCTACCCCAACCTCATAAGCTACATTCAAAAATAAACTTTAATGGAGTTGCCCCGTAAAGACCCAATTCCATTGATAAAGGTTTGGCTTCAAACATAAAAGTGGGACAGCCACTCAACTGTGCACCCCCCTGGTGGGGCGAGGGCCCAGGGCAGGGGAGGCTAATTCCATCTGTCAGACAGCGGGGAGTCACTGCAGGTAAAGTACCAGGACACAGGGGGTCCCCAGGACCCACAGCCTCAGGTTAACAAGTGGCTTATTTTACTAGTGGATTTTCCTTTCCTGTCTGACAGGCCTGGAGGGCTGGGGAACATCAGGGGATGTTTACATACGGATATACATACAAAACTGTGGCGCGGTTCCCAACTGTCACGTGTTTCTCAGGCCACAGTGAAAGTGCCCAATGACCCTCAAACCTGACTTTCTCACTCCTCCTCACCACTTCCCAACCCTGATTCTTCCTTCAAGTTGACTTGGTCAGTCCGCCACATAGAGGCCACTAGTTCTC
>NW_027548039.1:0-787 GCF_008692635.1 Crocuta crocuta
AAAAAAAAAAAAAGGCGAGACTATTATATTGATTTTAGAGAGAAAATAGACCTCAGCACATCGTACCCTAAGAACGGGGATTCTCCACCGGGGGCCACTTTGCACCCGGCCTCCAGGAGACATTTGGCAATGTCTGGAGACGTTTTTGGTTGTCACCGCTGGGGGTGGTGGTACTACTGACACACAGCGGGTAGGGTCCAGGATGCTGCTGAGCATCCTACAATGCATAGGACAACACCCCTCCCCTGCTCAGTCAAGAATTTTCTGGGCCACAAATGTCACTAGTGCTAAGTTTGGGAAACCCTACCCTAAAGATGTCTCAGACTTATTTTGAATAGTGACCAATCCCATACCCGCTTGGCCAAGGATATTCCAGACATACCGAAGACTCCTACCCAAATGTTTCTAAGAATGCCCCTGCTCTTACTTGAGTAGGGAAATCTTTGCAAGGTGAGGAGTCCACCTTATGCTTGAGTGCTGTGGGCTCCGAAGCGCTACAGCCCTTTCCCTTCCCAGGCATACGAAGCCAATTTTACTACCAGAGTAGCCAAATCAGGACCCCAATCTTCCTGTGTCCAGGCCAACAACATTCTTCCCCACCATGTTCTAACCCGACTGTTGCTTTGAGGTTTTATGCCAGATCCTTCTTTGGGGTGTTTTCCCTTCTGGGGTCTCTGGCTGTCCCTCCCTGTTATCTGCCTCCTACTGACTGTCCATCCACTCCACTTCATCAGATTCTTTGGCATATGTCTGAATACCATGGATGCCTAAGTTTCCAGAGTTCGTT
>NW_027548040.1:0-785 GCF_008692635.1 Crocuta crocuta
AGTCCCCGAGGTGCACTTGATAACTACTTATCAGGCTTGAGTGCTCAGGACCTCTAGAAGCAGTCCGCCTGGGGCCCAACCTCAGCTCTCCACTAGGCAGCATTTACTAAAATATTAAGCCCCTCCGATGCACCTTTACCGAGCTAACTGCTGGAAATCCTTTTCTCTTCTCTACTCTTACTAGTTATGTGACCTTGACAAGTTACTTAATCTCTTAGTTTCCTCCTGTGAAAAAATGAAGATGTTAAATAGTATCCATCTTATAGGATTGCTGTGAGAGGTACAGGAGTTAGGACAGAGCATCTAGACAAAACATGGAGCGTTATCAAGACTCAGTAAATGTTATTCACTCTTATTACTACTCTTGTAATTGGTATGAGTTAGACCAGCACTTCAGAACCTGGACTATGCCAAGAATTACCTGGGGATTTTGCTAAGTTGAAGATTCAGATTCGGCAGGACTGGCATGTGATGCCTCTTTGTGAGGTATGGGCCACAGTGAGTAGCACATGAATAATGTTTTCTTTATGTTAGAAGTTATTTATAGTTTCTATAGTTAGGAGTTATTTTTTTTCTCCTTCAAGTCATATTTCCATTTCACACCCCTCTGCACACACATACTCACTCAGAATACTATCCTAATACAGGATAATTTTAAAAAATATCTAATTTATTGTCAAGTTGGCTAACATACAGCGTACACAGTGTGCTTTTGGTTTCAGGGATAGATTCCCGTGGTGCATTGCTTACATACAACACCCAGTGCTCATCCCAACAAGTGCCCT
>NW_027548041.1:0-787 GCF_008692635.1 Crocuta crocuta
AGGGAAGTGCACTCTGCTCTATCTGGAAAACCACACTATGCAGAATGCTGCATTCGGTGACTAGTTCGGTTCACTTCATTGCCTCGCTACGAAAACCTATACATGGAATCTTCATTAAGTGTTTCAAAATGGACTCTGTGTGTGAAAACTGGGGGAAATTCTCATTCCACTAAGAACTCATTTCACTATGCTAGTAGTGTGTGTTAGAGTACACATACAGAGACCTATGAGGGAGTAGAAGAAGGCTCAACTCTGAGAAACAACAAAGAGCGGAATGCCACAATCAGTTACCTGGTTGTTTCAGTACGGTAATGATGTCTGAAGACACCTCATAAGACAGTAACGTATTATGTACTCAGCACTGGGAAGGAACACTGTAGGGCAAGCCTCATTCAACCAAATCCATGATTCACTGTGCTCGTAGTGTTAGAATACAGCTCTGGAGACCCACGAGGGGCCCGTACGGTGCTCGTTCTGAGAAACTCCGCTAAGTTGAATGCAGCATCAAATCACCAATCGTTTCACTTCTATGGTATCTTTGAAAACACATGGTTGGAAGCTTCAGTTCAGTGGTACATAGTCAACTCTGTCCATGAACATTGTGGGCAAGGCCTCATTCAACCAAGGTCTTCTTTTACTAAGATAGTAGTGATTGAATACACACACAGAGGCATAAGATGGAGGTGCAGAAGACTCAACTTTGTGAAACAACACGGTGCGGAATGCATCAATCAGTTACCCCGTTGTTTCACTAGACTAGTGATGTTTGAAGACTACAGCGTGGGAT
>NW_027548042.1:0-787 GCF_008692635.1 Crocuta crocuta
TTATTTTCATGGTAATAGCCATTTGTGTAAGTTCAGTTAAGAAATCTATTCTCATTGTAATAGGACACAATTAGAAACACCGGTTATATCACCAAGCCTTTGACTGGGATGTCCTATTTGAGAATGTCTGTAGAATCAGATGTGACTGTACAGTTTTAAGAAGTTCAGGTTGATTTTATGGAGCCAACACAGCCCTCCATAGGATATTTGGGAGATCTTGAGAAGACAGGAATAACCCAAATCTGTAGGAGGTATAGGCAAAGTGTGAGGATAAGATCTTGGCTTCACGGCCTCAGTAGACTCTTAAGAAGTCCAGAGTTCCCATAAAGCAGATTTAAGACAGCATGTATGGTCAGTCACTCTTCTTGCTGCATTAATCAGGCCAAGTTTAGACTTATTGTAATTATCATTGGTAAAAAGGGGGATAATTACAGAGAAAGATGATACTTCAGTTGAAACTATAATACACCCTTGTGGGAATCAGATTCTAGTCGTGTTGTGTGAGGCTTCATTATTCACCTGTAAATGGACCCAATCCTGAATTCTTTAGTTTCCGCACATAATCTTGTTATGGACCTCTTCAAACTAACATTCCCAAGTTTTCTCTACTCTTTTTTGATTTGGGAGCACTAAAAACCTACTGTATGAAATTCCTAGAAATGTGCTCTGTCCCGGTGCCATTGTTATCACTTACAGTGAACGTGCACCCTGGGGGTAACCGGGTGTCTGCGTCAGCTGCCCTGAACTCTCCTCAGATCTCTGTGGAAAGTTTGCCTCAATACCCGAC
>NW_027548043.1:0-787 GCF_008692635.1 Crocuta crocuta
CACACACACACACACTTAAAACAAAGAAATATTTAATGAAAGGAAACCAGTAAGGGAACTGGGAATGGACACATGGAAAACCAAAGTTCTTCTTTTCCTCTGAGAGTAGGTTCAGGCGAGAATCAACTGACTAGCACAATCTCTCTGAAGCTGCTTCAGAATAAGAAGCACCAGTGCACTGGGAAAGGGAAACATACCAGAGGTTTTACCTGGAAGCCCATTCTAGAGGAATCCTTCATCTGGAATTCAAATGAGAATGGGATACAACTGAAAATGTACTGTATAGCTCCATGTTTTCGTGTTCCAGAAGCAGGATTGGTTTTCTGCCAACTCCTCTGGGCATGCCTACATGCAAATATTTCATGCTGGGCACCTCAAATGCCATAATTTTCCTCATGAACACATAGTTGTCAAACACAAGTGGTAAGAGGTACCAAAGAGGTATTCCAGAGTCCAGAGAACTTGACCCATGTCCTCAGCTAAAATGAGAGTGAAAAGACCTTAAAAATGGCACCACTGCCTACCAGAGTAAATCGAGTTTTAGAACAAGACCCAAAATGGGCATGGATCCACAGAGGCCAAAGTACTTTCTTGCAGAAGAGAATTGGAGAAAGCAAAGGAAAAAGTGACCAGCATAAGCTGAAGAGTAAGAAACACCAATGAAATGGGCCATGGGAAATGTCCCATTGACTGCACTTGATCCCCCTCCTTTGCCAGAGGCTGGCTCCAGCAGTTCCAGGGGTCTCTGAAGGATGGATGGTGTCTGTGAGACAGAGAGTGAGAGAGC
>NW_027548044.1:0-787 GCF_008692635.1 Crocuta crocuta
AAAAATAAAGCCCATTATGCCAAGCAGTGTAAACTCTATCCTCACCTGTACAAATGGTATGCTGCCACTTCACCGTCTTGTAAAGCACTGCTCTTCCACAAACATCCATAACCTTTTTTTTCCTATACCCATGGCTTATTTGGTTTACTCCTGTGGTAATTTTTAAATTCATCACCAGGAATTCAGATCCCACCTTCTCCTGCCAAGAGGATAGGGCTAGACACAAGTTTTTGCCTCTTCGTGGTCAAGTGTTCCTCTAGCCAGCTTTCTTGTACAAAAGTTTTGAGTCTTTTAAAGTTAGATGGATAGGTTAACAAACTCCTTTGGCAGCAGTTAGGTGTTTGTTTGTAGGATATTTGTCATTAGTACTTAATTAACCAAGAATTTCAAAAGCTTGATTAGCTTTGGACTAGTGGTTCTTTTCCGTACATTTTTCGAAGCCCCCTTTAACCTACATTCTAAAACTGGTTGAGGTGATATTAACAGATCAGTGTCAAAACCTAGCTCTCCTGCTTTCCCAGTCCAGTGTGTTCTTTTCCCCATATAGGCAGCTACACAGGAAGTGGGATACTTGGTATAACAACCCTTCCAGATGTAGACGAGTGGTAGTACATTTAGAAGAAACACAGGAGTCAAACTTCCTTTCATAAAGCCTTTACTTTGAGACATAATGGAAAAACCTGACAGGTACACACGAAAAGACACACATAATCACAGTTAAGAGACAATCTAACCAAAAGCCTTAATGCCTGTCAGCTAATGTTGAAGCTAAAGTTCTGAGGGTGAC
>NW_027548045.1:0-787 GCF_008692635.1 Crocuta crocuta
AAAAAGAAGGAAGGTTCAGGAGTGTCAGGGAGGTGGGTTTTAGACAGTGTGGCCAGGGAAGGTCTCACTAAGAATATGACAATTGTGTAAAGACCTAAAGTAACCGAGGAAGGAAACCCCCCAGATATCTGGAACAGTGCATTTGAGGCAGAGAAAACAGCAAGTGCAAAGGCCCTGGAGCAGCAGTGTGCAAAGTATGTTCAAGTAATTCAGAAGATGCTTATCTGGCTACAATTGAGGGAATGAGGAAAGGAAAGTTAAGAAATGAAAAGAGGTAGCCAAATTCCTTAGGGCCTTACCTACAAGTTACTGTAAGGATCCGACTTTCACCCTGAGTGAAATGGCCAGCCACCAGAAGGTTTGGAAGAGAAGCAGCACATGAGACTTGGATTTTGGAGGGATCCCCTAACTCTTATGCTGAGAACAGACAGCAGGGGGTGCTGATGCAAGCAGGAGACCTACCAGCAGACCGCGGGGGTAACACAGGAGAACAACAGGGGCCCAGTACGGCAGCAGCAGGGCAAGTAATGAGAAACACTTCGATTCTGAACGAATTTCAAAAGTAGAGCTGATCAGGTTTACGGAAGGATTAGTTGTGGAATATGAAAGAGGAGTCCAGGATGACCCTGGGAGTCCCTGTACACTGAGTCAGCGAAGACTGCAGAAGGAACAGGTTTGCCGGGGGTGGGTATCAGCAGCTCTGGTCCGAGGATATTAAATTATTCAGCCTGCTTAGACATGTATGTGGAGGCGTCAAATGAACAGTCAGATTTCTAAGTCTGGACTC
>NW_027548046.1:0-787 GCF_008692635.1 Crocuta crocuta
CACACACGTGTTTTACTGTTTACCACGCCGAGGACTCAGAAGCAGCGACCTGCCCCGCGTGTGGCATCTACAAGCGCTGCACCTGCAAAGCTGTCAGATAGACTGTACCTTCGGGAACAGCCGCCGGCCCACTCAGCTCTCTTCTCTCTTGTGTCCCCAAATCATCGGCTGCCGGGCCCCGAGCCTCCACCGCCGGGGCCTGCGCAGCTCCCCTCAGGCGCTTCCTCCGAGGTGGCGCCATCCCAAGGTGTCTTCCCCGGTACAGACAGCTCTCCTGCGCCTTGGGAGCGCAAACACGCGTGAAAGAAATGGGGGCAAGGGTCCCCTGCGCAGAGCAGAGCTTGCGCGTCCTCCCGTCTCTTGTTGGGCCGGGAGGGGGCAAAGACGATGGCGGCAGCGGACCCCTGCTCCCCTGGCTGTGACCCCTCCCCCTGGTTGTGACCTGCCCCGGGACACCTGAGCGCCAGGACCCTCTGCCAGATCCTTGCCCCTATGTGGGCACAGCTGCCGTCCCCGCCCCCCGGTCCCCAAGGCACAACGTGCCGGTCTGGAGGCCCAAGCATGGCCGCGGCCAAACGAAGTGTCCCTTCCGGATGGATCGGGAATGGACCGTTCTGTGCCTGTCAGGTCAGACAGGTCAGGGGGCTCCTCCACAGGCCATCCGGGCCCCGGGACAACCAAGCCGTCCTTCGGGGCGGCTGGCTGGGCAGGAGGGCCAGGTGCGTGCCGCCTCCCCACCAGATGGGGCCCTCTCACCGAGGGGGGGGCGTCGGACTCGCTTCCCACC
>NW_027548047.1:0-787 GCF_008692635.1 Crocuta crocuta
TCTCTCTCTCTACCTCTCCCCCACTTTGCACTCTGTCTCTCAAAAATGAATAAACTTAAAATAAAATTTTTTAAATAAAAAGAAGTCTCTCAACTTGGGGAATAAAACATTTTCCAGGGTAGGACTTGGAGATGCCATTCTCATCTCCACACTTGCTGGAGATAACATTAAGTTGGGTACATGTTGTTCTACTGTCATGAACTAAGAAATTGTATTGATATATCTTAAAACTTATTGAAAGAAAATCTTTTACCATTACATACCTAATTGTTTATTTAAAAAAATTACCCTCAAAAATATATTTCAAAATTTGAGTGTAGTTATTTAAACTTCTGCTAATACACAGAAGTATAAATTTAAAAACATGAGAAGTTTTAAACTCTTGTCATTCAAAATGGTTTTACTTATCCAGTCTCCCACTTCTTACTTTACCACAGTCACCAACATAAAAAAAACAGATGCCACTATTTTAACATGGGGAAGTTCTTTTTGTTTATTTCATTTTTTAAGACCATTAGACCCTACAGGTTGCTTGTGGGGCTTTCTATTAATTACAATCTCATGGCAAAGGTGTTGACACCAATGGGTGAAATGTTGATAGAGATTTGGAGGCAGATTCTCCTATGACTGCAAGTGGTAGAGCCACCATGTAACCTACTGTTTACATATTGATCTTTGAGTGTTTTCCAAAGCATCTGTCTTAGGAACTTGAAGGTGAATGGAAATTAATCAAAGAATGTCTCCTGTAGACTAGGTTTAACCAAAACACAAGTTTCATAACAACTAG
>NW_027548048.1:0-786 GCF_008692635.1 Crocuta crocuta
CAGGCCCCTGGGGGCAGGGTGGCTACTATCTAAGATGCCTGAGAAACCACTGCAGAAACAAGTGACAGTGAATCAGCTTAAGTTTATCTTCTTGAAGGACATTGACACAGTGTGGAATCTTGAAAGCAAAATGTATCTACACCTTTGTTTTTAGCTTCTTTTTGTTTCACCATTTCCCTTCCCGCATACGAATAGGTTACTTTCCCCACAAGATGTTTAACCTAATTATATGGCATTTTTATCCTTTTAGATCAATTTTTTTTCTGCAGAAAATGGATAACGTGTGGGCTCTGTATTATTCTGGAATTTGGGATGGCTTCTCTAGTTTGCTGCTTCCCTGGACACCAAACATAACATTCCCTATTCTAGGAGCTGCTTCAAGTTGTTCAGAGGACTGGCAGAAAGTCAAACCAAACTAAATGAAGAGTTGCTTGTGTTAATCTCACATCCTGGAGCTGTGCGTGCCACGGAGTAGTCTGCAATTAGTACCAGGCATAATACCGATCAGAGTCACTGCTCTGTGGTCTTGTACATCAGAATTTCCTGTTTGGAAATTAGATTGGGGTCTGGTTACTTTAAAAATAGATATGATAATGGAAGGTAGCCATTAAAATTTCTTTTGTAGACAAGGGTGACATAGGATAGCATTAACCATGTATTTAAAGGTAGAAGTATGTTACTAAACAATATGTTCAAGATAATTCCAGGAGGCACCTGGGTAGTTCAGTCAGCTGAACGTCAAACTTCAGCTCAGGTCATGATCTCACGGTTTGTGAGTTCAAGTCC
>NW_027548049.1:0-788 GCF_008692635.1 Crocuta crocuta
AGGGTGCAGCGACAGGAGGCGGGACTGGAAGGGCAGATCTGAGACTAGCATAGGAGAATTTGAAGTGGCTTGTAGAGTGAGCTGAATTTGAACAGCAGGGAGCCAGTAGATGTTCTTGAGCAGGAGAACTACGTGATCAGTTTGTTCTTAGAATGATACAGGGCAGGAGACTGCAGAGCCATTACACTTAGAGATTTAGAAGGAACTGATAAGTGGTGATGAGGACCTGAAAGCAGTCGTGGAGGAGGTGGGAAGAGGAAACTCGATTTACTGGAGAAACACTTCAAGGAAAATTGGCAGAATTCAGTAGGATAAGAAACTCATGGAGGGCTATTTCAGTGTTCCTAGTCTGGAAAATGTAGAGTAGCAATGTCATGAATCCTCACTTAGGGTCTAGCCCATGTGTTGGTGGATTTAACTCCTTCCACACACATACACCCAACTAAAGGGAATATTAGACAAAGTAGTTTTTGATCTCAAATCTATAGTAAAATCAGGCAAAGATAAATGGAGGTAGTTTGAACAGCACCTGACTTTTGAGTCTCAATATAGTATGAGTATTGGGTAAAGCAGGTTAAAATGTCCTACATGTAGAACAGAGAGAGCAAAAGGTGGGTGCGAGGGAGTGGTCCTAGGATAGAAGAGGAACAGTCATCCTTTCACGTTTATATCCACAGAGCACTAGTTCTTCTCCATCGTTTTTACCATTTATATTATTATCATGTTACTATTTCTCATCGTACACATTTCTCTTCTGTTCATTGTTACTACTGATGAAGGTGGTAAAT
>NW_027548050.1:0-788 GCF_008692635.1 Crocuta crocuta
GTGTGTGTGTGTGTGTGTGTGTCCATCCGCCAAGAAGATCGAATTCGGCAAAGTTGTGGGATTAACATCAATGTACATAAGTTGATTGCACTTGTATACAATAACAAAGAAATTACAAAAGAGAAAGGAAGGATTCAATCCCATTAACATTTGTACCGCAACCCCTAAAGTACCTCGGAAGAAACCTAACCAAAGAGGTGAAAAATTGATACACTTAAAAGAGTATAGAACCTTATGAAAGAATGGAAGAAGACGCAAAAACAGAAAAACTTTGCATGCGCACGGATTGGAAGAACAAATACTGCTCAAACATTGACACTACCTAACGAAATCTACATACTCAATGTTACCTCTGTCAGAATAATGCAAGAATTCTTCAGTGAGCTAGAAACACAATTCTACAATTTGTATGGCTCCACAAAAGACCGCGAATAGCCAAAGCAATCCTGAAAAGGAAAACCAAGGCTGGAGGCATCACCATGCTGGACTTCAAGCTGTATTGCAAAGCTGTCATCATAATAGATGATGGGTTTTGGGGGCAGGCCTGGGAGGTGTTGGTACCACTCACAGAATGACCATCCCCGATGTTAGAGCTCTTTCCAGTGCAGGAGATGCTGACCCTCGGGCTCAGGGCCTCAGACACTGAAGGCGGCTGAGTCAACAGACTGGGCCAACGACCCTGGAAAGGGGATAGACACAGAGAGGGTCATGCTGGTTCAAGTGTCCTCCCAGGAAACATTCCTGGGCAGGAAAAGCACCGAGTTCTGATACTGGATGGAGGAACAGGG
>NW_027548051.1:0-783 GCF_008692635.1 Crocuta crocuta
AGTCGGACGCTTAACCGACTAAGCCACCCAGGCGCCCCATATGTAGAAGAAATTCTTGAACTCATCCATCCACACTTCTGCATGTTGCCTGTTGTTTTTATTGATAATCTGTCCTATGTCTCCGGGAAACGTGTAAGGTGTGGCTTTCTGAAATACATGCCCAACATGTGAGCAGGTAACAGTCTCCAAAGTTCCTCCACAGTGGCAAATCCTACTGGAAATCTCTAGGTCTTCTCCTCCCCAAATATCCATTCCAGCATCATATGCCCCAGTCTCCTGGGGTTATCTCTGTCTATTGAAGACAGGCCTCCTGCCATTGTAAGTATTCTGATAGGAAGAGTCCGATCACCTTTCCTTCTGTCCATTTGTCTTTGGGGAACGGGATACCAGTGAAAATTGAGCTACCAGTTGAAGCCACCATAGGTCATATCAGAGGCTGCCAAGTACTCAAAAGTATCATCGCTGATCACATCAATGATGGGACATACCACTGTTTTCCTGTCATGTTTGATCCTGGCTAAGAGAGGCTCCAGCCCTCCCACTGTACATTCACAGTGAGCACCTAAGAAGGTGATCATTCAGTTTTTAGACTCAGCAACTCCTTTTAATCTAGCTCTGATCAATCCAGAATGTTGTTCCATTCGAATTACATGAACTGCTACTTTTAATTTTTTCGCATAACTCTCTAGAGGTCTTTTCAAGAAGTTTCTTTGGCATCATGTACTAGAACAATTTCTTCTAGCATGTGTCTTGGTGAGTGATTAATGACACTACGAGCAGTTC
>NW_027548052.1:0-788 GCF_008692635.1 Crocuta crocuta
GGGGGGGCTCTGCTCTGGACAGCAGGTACCAGCCCACACTGGAGCTGCTCAGTTTATTTCCAGGCCTCCTGCCGGTTTAAATTGTGTCCAGCAGCATGAGTGATTTGGGACCATGTGCCGCATTAAGGAAGAAAAACAGCAGAGTGAAAAGATAAGCAAAGATATAGGAGAAATATTTGCAAATTATGTATCTGATAAAGGGCTTGTATCTAGAATATAAAGAACTATAACTCAGCATTAAAAAGACAAATAACCCAATTAAAAAATGGACAAAGGACTGGGGTAGACATTTGTCCAAAGAAGATGCACAGATGGCCAACAAGCATGGGAAAGGGCATCACCATTACCGGTCAGTAAGGGATACAAATCAGACCACAGTGAGATGCCACTTCACACCTGCAAAAATGGCTGTTCTACAGAAAAAGGAAACAAATGTGTCCATGAGGGTGTGGAGCACCGAACCCTTACTTGGTGATGACGTCTTCGGGTGTATCCGCTGATCTGGCAACTTCTCCGAAGGTTAGATGAAGGGACCACAGTGACCCAGCTGGAGGGGCCACTGACCCTCACCCGTTCCCGTGCGTGAACCTGAAAGGACTGAAAATGGGGTGCGAACAAAGTCTTGGGCTTATACAGCATCACGTACAACATCCATCGACGGATGAACAGGTGAGCAAATGTGGTCCATCCACACAGTGATTCACCCAGAAGAAGGAATGGCGTTCTGACAAATGCTACACCACAGATACTTGAAAACGTGATGCTGGTGAAGAAGCCAGATGTGAAAC
>NW_027548053.1:0-787 GCF_008692635.1 Crocuta crocuta
CCCCCGCTCATGCTCTGTCTCTCTCTGTCTCAAAAATAAATAAATAAACTATAAAATTTTTTTTTTCTTAAAAGAGGTTCATTGCCTTCTCCAAGGTCATGTGGAAGTAACTGGAAATGTTGGGATTTGAATGGAGGCATCTAAGCTCAGAGCCAGCACGAAAACTACCAACCTAAAACCAAGATGTCTATGACTTCCCTACCAGCCCACCACTTGTAATTTCAACCAAGAGGAAATAGCCTCTCTTCTATAACATCTTTTCCCCAGTCTTCTCCATCCAAACTTTCATATGACTTTTGCGATTCATTTTATTCATGCGTATGTTTGCATTGCCTCTCTCCCATTATATTATTACTGAAACGGTTTCCCCTCATTTTTGTATTTCTGTTAATTAAGTCAGGAGAAAATCAGTACTTCATGGAGGAGAACACGGATCGTAAAGTGCATTGGCAAGGATCTAGAAATAGGTCCACAAATTCCTCATGCCTGCCTCCTGAGCCTTGTGACTCTCAGGAAACATATCTTTTATATTAATTTCCTTAGTGTTGAAGAGCAACATTTGAAAGAAGCCTGGCATGATTTATTGACATCGGTCCCCCAGGAGGAGTACATCCATTTCTCTCACTTCCTTCCTCCTCTTAACACAATGATTTGTATTAAGCCTTGAGAGGGGTAGTCAGGAAACCTTCTGTTGTATCAAGGTAATGTGCCATTGTCCTCAGACCCTGTGTTCAATGACTACGTTGCTCACCACAAAAGTTCAGGGTCAAACACATATGGATGCACA
>NW_027548054.1:0-788 GCF_008692635.1 Crocuta crocuta
TTGTGTTTCCCTAATGATGAGGGATGCTGTGGACTCATTTCTTTCATAGTCCACTTGAAGTTAACCATCTCTCCTTCAGGCACCTTTTTGGCCAAGTGAATGCCTGATCCTTTGGATCTAGCTGTTTGGGAGCACCAATCTTCAGCTTTCAACTCTTTCTCACTCATACTGTAAGTGCTTTTTGGATGGGTGTTTACATTCTATGTATTCCAAAAAGACAGTCAATTAAAAAAAAAATCCATCACCTCTTAGTTAACAGTCAAGACTAATAGAGATTTCTCCAAATGAAATATGAAATACATCTCTTACTTTCATTACTTGGGACCTAGTTTTGTTGTGACTCAATTGATGGATTTGAAGCTCTGATATTAATATTAACATGTTCCCAGTTACTTAGTTGGCTTCCAAGGGAGATTGTTTGCAGAACATCCCTGCCAATTTTCGTGTGTATTGAGACTAGTGACACATTTACATTTAAGGCAAAAAAAAAAAAAACAAAAAAACTTCAATGACAGCAGACCTGAGAACAGTAATTTTGCGATTCTGACTATTGTCACATGTGGAATTTTCACTATTGGGTCACGTTCATTTTGGTTTATTGTTTCATTTTACATCTAGGATGATGTTGACAGTTTTTGAGGAGGCAGTGACTCTGGGGATCAGCTGTGTGAGCTTTGAATATGAAAGGGGAAAGGAATGATTTCATGATAAGGGAACAGAATGAGAGTAGTGGGGCCATGTTGTGGGAAGGATTCAGAAAGGCAGAGGAGAGGAGAATGCAGGGGAAC
>NW_027548055.1:0-788 GCF_008692635.1 Crocuta crocuta
CTCTAATTTTTTTCAGAAAATTTTCTCTTTATTATTATTTCCTTACTCCTATGCTATAGGAGTACCTTACTTCTTTTTATATACTTTGAAGTAGAAGATTAATGCATTTATGTTCACTGTCTTTTGTTTTTGGATAGATGCCTTGGAAATTACATGCCTATCTCTGCATGGGCTACTCTATTCCACTGCTTTTGCAAAGCACCTGCAACATATTACATTCGTAGGAGCAGTGTGTAAGAGTTCCAATTTTTCCACATCCTTGCCAAGTTTTATTATTATCTGTATGTTTGTCAGGCGACGTGACTTTGATTTGAATTTTCCTGATGGCTATTGATGCAGAGCAGTTTTTCATACATCTGTTGTCTATTTTTGTATCTTCCTTGTAGAAATATCTATTCAGATCCTGTCTCATTTTTCTGTCTTTTTATTACTGAGTTCTAACATTTGTTCATATATTCTAGCTACAAGTCTCTTATTACATATATAATTTGAAAATATTTTCTTCTACTCTATGGTTTGTTTTTTTCATTTTGTTGTTGGAATCCTTAGAAACACAAATATTTTAACTTTGAATAAATCTGATATATCTGTCTGTTCCTTTAGTGTTTGGACTTTGGAGTTCATATACAATATGGCTTTGCCTAACTCCAAGTCCTGTGTTTTCTTCTAAGAGTTTTTGAGTTTTAGCATTTATATTTAGGTCTGTGATCAATTTCAAGTTAATTTGTGTCTTGTGTGAAATTGGAGTCCAACCTAAGTGTTTTGAGTGTGAATATCCAGTTTCTAAA
>NW_027548056.1:0-788 GCF_008692635.1 Crocuta crocuta
TTTTTTTTTTTTTTGTATTTTTTTAAGTTGGCTCCATGGCCAACACATGGCTTGAATTCACGACACTGAGATCAAGACCTGAGCTGAGCCAAATGCTCAGGGCGCCTGGGTGGCTCCACCAGTTAAATGTAGGACTTTGACTCAGGGCACGATCTCCCGGCTCATGAGTTCAAGCCTGCCATCTGGCTCTGTGCTGACAATTCGGAGCCTGGGGCCTGCTTCGGATCCGGTGTCTCCTGCTCTCTCTGCCCCTCCCCCACTCATGCTCCATGTCTGTCTGTGTGTGTCTCAAATAAACATTAGAAGAGGTTTAAAAAAAAACAACAACCCAGCTCTGAGCCCGAGACCTGCTTCAGATTCTGTGTCTCCCTCTCTCTGTCTCTGCCCGTTTCCAGCTCAAGCGGTTTCTCTCTCAAAAATAAATAGACTTAAAAAAAGAAAGTTATTAACTCAAAAAAAAGAAAGTTATTAACTCAAGTGCCTGCTCCACTCGGGACTTCTCTGGTCCTGCATCCTTTCTCTGTCACGGGACCCCGCAGTACCATGAGCTGTCCTGTCTCCTTAGGCTCCCCGATTTCCAGAGTCACATGTGGCGATGGTCTGGGTCAACACAGGTACAGGGCAGTCCAGCTCACCCCGGCTGTGACAGTTTCTTGAGCATTCCTTGTTTTTGGTGACCTCGACAGTTCTGAGGAGTACTGGCCAAGGACTTTGTCAAATGTCCATCAGGTAGGACTTCTCTCATGTTTTTCTCATGGTGGAGGGTAGGTCCGGGGGAGCGAGATGTC
>NW_027548057.1:0-790 GCF_008692635.1 Crocuta crocuta
AAAGAAGCTGTGATGACCATTTCGGTAAAATTTTAAAGTTAACAAAACAAAGGCCTGCATTAAACTTGAAAGGAATCGTTTTTAAATCAATAGTTTGAATGTCTTCCTTTTATCAGATATGATGACCTAGTTTACATCATTTGTGTTCACCAATAGTATACAAAAACACGACAATAATCTCATCTGCCAGTCACTGGGTAGGAAACTTCCCATCTTAACAATATTCAAAGCGTGTATCTTATCCTTGTTGATTTAAAAATCCACACGCATGATCCTTCCAATAATGCTGGTCTTTCTATTCTTCCACCGGTGATCACATTATATCCCTACTTAGCAGAGTTATACCTTAGATTTTGTCAGCCCAATAACTCAAACATCTACATGATGTTAATCGTGGCAAAGACTTACAGGGGAACTATGTATGGATACTGCTCTGAATCATTTCAAATAAGCTTGCGACAGAGGAGCTCATTTCTATCCTGAAAACAAAACCAAAAACCTAAGTACCATTCTTATACTCCCTTTCACAGATGAGGAAACCAAGGCTCAGAGAAAAAGCAATTTGTCCCTGTTTTCACGGCTTAGCGATTGGAAAATCAGCACTGAATCCCAAACATTATTCTTGTTTCAGTGTCCAGGCTCTTGACCAGTGTACTACACGGTTTCTCCATTTTCTCCAACACTCAACCTCTACCTCCCTGTGTTTGTGGCTCACTCCCTTTCACACTATAGCTCTGTACCCTCTCAGGATCCGACATCCACTGAATGGAACACTTTTCACCCGTCCCCT
>NW_027548058.1:0-790 GCF_008692635.1 Crocuta crocuta
AGTGTGAGCACTTGGCTCTCTTCCAAGGAGCACCGTAGGCAATGTTGTGTCCTGCAAGGTGTGGAAATAGCACCTCAACAGTGTGAAGGGAGAATCCCCACACATATTCCAGTCCATCTGCCAGTGCAAAGAGGGGCTGGATGCTGTCAGAAGGCTTTTGCAAGGAAACCACTTAACGGTAGTTCTCATAAGACAATATGAACGTTAACAGAGCCAAATTGTGATTCGAGGTTCCTTTACAGCCTAAATCTTGTGAGAAGTAATGATTTTGATACCATTTGATTTCCATATGCCCGTTTCCACATAGAAACAAGACAAGCAGGAGACTGCTGGACTTTTCCAAGTCCGTGGGTACTCCAGAAACTGTCTCCGTGAAGCAAGGGTGTCCTGGAAAACTTTATCCTCACAAAGATTCAAAATCAGCAGAACCCGTATTACCTACGCCACCTTGCTGACACCACTTTTGTGCTCCTTGGTGAAGAGGGATGAGAAAGGACAGGGCCACCTTGCTGCTGTACGTCCTGTGTTCACATTTTCTTGAGAGCCTCGTCTTACGGTCTTCCTGCATGCTCCCCGTCAACCTCTGTGACCTGTCTCCCGGCAACGAACTTTGTTTAAATTATACCTTTTGTAAATTAAATTTTTGCGGTAAAGACACAGGGACCATGACACCTGTCCAAGTAGAGAGCACGTGATTGTTAAATCAATGCAGACAGCTGTACAGCATGTTTCCAGACTCTCCTACCTAACAGGACAAATTCTCCTCAAGCATGGGATAGCCACACCTCAT
>NW_027548059.1:0-785 GCF_008692635.1 Crocuta crocuta
GATCTCATGGTTCATGAGTTCTAGCCCTGCATCAGACTCTGTGCTGACAGCTCGCAGCCTGGGGTCTGCTTCGGATTCTGTGTTTCCCTCTCTCTGCCCCACCCCTGCTTGTGCTCTCTCTCCCTCAAAAATAAATGAACGTTAAAAAAAATATTTTTAAATCCTTTATTGCTAAAAAATGGTAACCATCATCTGAGCTCTCAGCAAGTTGTAATCACTGATCACATATCACCATAAAAATTATAATAATAATGAAAAAGTTTGAAATATTGTGAGAATTACCGAACTGTGACAGAGACATGAAATGAGCAAATGCTGTTGGAAAAACTGGGGCCAATAGACTTGCTTGGCACAGGTTGTCACAAACCTATAGTTTATAAAAATATAGTATTTGTGAGGTGCAATGCAGCAAAATGCTATAAAATGAGGTGTGCCTGTTTATAAATATGTGGTCAATGACTTTTTATGAAGGGGAAGAAATTAGACTTCTCAAAAAATTGTTCTGGAACAATTGAATGTCTATAGGCAAAACACACACACACACACACACACACACAGAGTCTTTGCCCATATCTTACTATTTGGTATCTTATGCTAAAATTATGCACAATAGACCTAAAAGTAAAATCTAAATCTATGAAACTTCAAGAAAGCATAGAGAAAAATCATTGTGACTTTGGGTTAGGCAATGATTTCTTAGATATAATACCGAAAACATAATGCATTAAAAAATAAATTGAGGGAGAGGGGGCAAGATGGTGGAGAAGTAAGGAGCTCCGTACTTG
>NW_027548060.1:0-790 GCF_008692635.1 Crocuta crocuta
CGTAGCTCATAATGGAAACACAATGACAGTGTGCAGTCCTGTAAAATGTACACATCTTTTAGATGCTGACTTATCTATCAGTTAAACCTAGAGAGACAGGGACAAGTTGCTGTAAAATACAGTTGTAAAGCTAGATAAGACAATTCCTCCCCTCTCCCAAAGTGTGATCTTTAATGTGGCATTTGACTCTGGACTAACACAGGTGTCAGTTAATCTGATATTACAGTATTCTGTAGTTGTATGCAGTATTGTTAATAGGAGTAACCATTATGAGCTGGGTGTAAATGTTAGTGGTTAACATCCCGTCTGAAAAGGTAGGATTTGCATAACTGAAGTAACTAAAATAGTTTGACTTCATTATTGAGGGATTTTGTTTAATTATAGGTTTTGGGCTGGAGGATAGTTGCAAGTATTGTCTGGTCAGTGCTGCTTCTACCCATCTGTACCACAGTATTTATCATCTTCAGCAGCATTGATTTATTTCATCCTATTCAGTGGCTGTCTGGTAAGTGGTACTCAGTTTGGGGAAGTCAAATTTACAGGACCTACTTCTCAGCATAAAAACTGTGTTACGTTTTAAATCATTTGTTTTTAATCACTGTTTATATTGATATGGCAAAATATTCACCTTGAGGTAATCTTAAGGCACTCCCTTTATGAATCGCCTTTTCACTATAAATAATAGTAGTAAACCTGTCTGAGACTGTATTATCACATGAGCAAAAAATAATTAGGAGATCACATAAATGAAAACCTACCTTAATTTTTGTTTGTCTTTTTTATTGCTTTT
>NW_027548061.1:0-790 GCF_008692635.1 Crocuta crocuta
GGGCGCCTGTGGGTCCCGGAGGGGATGTCGTGGTGCGTCTGGCAGGGGCCTGGCCCCTCCCCGCCCCTTCTGTGTCTGCAGAATGATCTGGAGATCCGCTGCCCAGCCCCCACTGCAGGTGCCGCCTGTCCTGGGTGGGGCCTCTCTGCACCTCTGCTTCGGGGACCCATTCGGCCGACAGAAAACTGGATAGAGAAGTGGAGGAAGGGCAGAGGAGCAATACCATTTGTGTCAGAACATGTTCAGTCTTTTCAGCAGGAGCTGAGACCAGGTCACAGCTGCCCCCGGCCCGTGCTCCTCCCCGCCCCGTACTCCCCAACCCCGTCTGGTGCTCCTCCCTGCCTCATGCTCCCGGCGCTCAGTGCTCCTCCACCCCATCTGGTGCTCCTTCCCGCTCCGTGCTCCCGGAGCCCCGTGCCCCTCCCACCAGTGGCTGTCCCCAGTCCAGCATCAGGTGCAGGTATCACTGCCCACGGCCAGGGCACTAGTGGACTCAGAAACTTGAGCCCAGTCATTTTGGGATTAACAATGAGGTTAATTTTGTGTTTCCCAATTAATTGATATTATGGGGTCCCTAGGGGGCTCAGTCAGTTAAGCGTCCAAATCCTGATTTCGGCTCAGCTCATGATCTCACCGTCGTGAGTTCGAACCCCGTGTTGGTCTCAGTGCTGACAGCATGGAACTTGCTTGGGATTTTCCCGCTCTCTCTCAAAATAAATGAATAAAATTTAAGAAATGGCTATTTCAGGGGTGCCTGGGTGGCTTAGTCGGTTAAGCATCCAACTTTCGC
>NW_027548062.1:0-791 GCF_008692635.1 Crocuta crocuta
CTGGCAGCTGCCCAGCCTCTGCTTACATAATCGGAGCCCAGGGCACAGCTTCACTCTCTCATTAGGGCTGGGTGGCTTCTGGAGGTAGGGTTAATGGATAGGTTCTGGCTTGGAGATGTGGAAATAGGAACCAGTTTCTGGTGTCTCAGTTCTGCCCACTGAGAACCGATGGTCTCTGCTTTCTCTCCACGGCTCACATACCCCAGGCTCAGGCTATTCTCCCCACACTCACTGCTCAGTGCTCTTCTATTCTGTTAGGAGAAATTGGACGGACCGTAGACTGGGGTCAGGGGATTGTGCTGCTCTGTCACCGGCATAGGCAAGTAGCCACAACTTCCCTGGGCTTCGATTTCTTCACTTGTAACACGAGGGACGGATCACCTGTGCTGTGTCTACGTAACTGGGACAAAGACCAATGTGAAGGGACTCAGACAAATGCAATACGATACCGATTAAACATCTAATACCAGTGTAAAAAGTATCAATAATATCGGTAACAACAACAATAAGGATAACCTTATGTCCATGGGGACTCATCTATAGCCGTCAAAGCCCCGAGGACCCTTTCTTTTAAACGTTTATTTCTTTTGAGAGAGAGAGTGCACACCAGCCGTGGGGATTGGGGGGCAGAGGGAGAGGGAGAGCGAGAATTCCAAGCAGGCTCCACGCTATCAGCACAGAGCCCAATGCAGGCTCAAACTCACAAAACTCAAACTCAGGTCCGTGAGATCAGGACCTGAACTGAGATCAAGAGTTCAACGCTTAACCAACCGAGCCACCCAGGCACCCCA
>NW_027548063.1:0-791 GCF_008692635.1 Crocuta crocuta
TTTTAATTAAAAAAATCAATACAAGGTTATCTAGAAGAAGTGTTATTTATCACGTTGTACCCAATGAGTGATATTCAATATCTAGATGAGCTAAGGCATGAGTGTTATCTTCAGATATGACAATGCCCATGGTGGCTTTAGAGGAAGGTCAGAACCTAAAAACTGTGATAATGATAGCAACAGCAAAGCTCTTAAAGACTTGCCACGTACTGGCCATCATGCTAAATGCTTTCCACACACTAGCTCCTGTTGACACTGACATCACTCATTAAAGACAGACCTGTTCCCATCTTACGGAGGAGACAACTGTGTCACACACACTCCCTGAAACCCACCCAAGGCCAAATGCTCTAAGAAAAGGCAGAACAACCTCCTGAACCCAGATATTTAGGCTTTGGAATTGAACCTAAACAATGAAACATATATACCAGACAGCATCAAAAGGATGTAAAGAGGGGGATTCCTGAGAATTAGAAACAAGTTCAAGGCTAACAGCATGGTTATTGTATCTGTGCACGCACACGTGCATGCATGGAAATGTTACTCCTGTACTATTTAACTCATCAATGTGATAATGTAAAAACATGTACAGCCATGCAAATACTTAAGATTTAACTCCAACAATTCATAAATTACTTACTTACGAAGTAATGATAACGTCTCTGTAAGTACCATGGGCTTGTGCATCCCTGCACACACATACACACACACTTAAACTTACTGAAGTAAGGGGGGGTCGACACTCCATGACACAAAGGGCCCTCCTCACAGGCTCCGGGTCCCTGGGTCAC
>NW_027548064.1:0-790 GCF_008692635.1 Crocuta crocuta
CTTCACAGCTCCTCGTGGGCATGCACATTCCAGGCTGTGGAGCCCTTTACCCGTCAGGAGATCTGGGGGGCAGGGCAGGGTGACTTCAGGCTCCCCATGGGGCAGAGGGTTGGAGCAGCCACCCCAGCTCAGGGTGGTAACAGGGCTCCCTTCCTTCCCATGGGGGTCGGAGGTGGGGGTCTGGCTTCTAGGGAGGCCTGGGGGCCAGAGGGGTGACGAGGGGCCGTGAGGGCTCATGGAACCCTTAGGGCGCCTGGCCTCCCTGCCCAGCTGCTCCGTTTGGGCTGGGGGAGCTTCCTGCCTCCTTGTCCCCGGCCTCACCATGGATGTGCGTCATGGAGCCCAGAGCCCCAACCCCCGACCTGACGCACTCGTGGCTTCCTGGCCATTGGGGTCACTCCCTTGGGTGGCCCAGCGGTGGGCATGGGCCATCCGGACACTCGGGGGCTGTCCCAGGTGGGCGGGCTCCTGGGCAGGAGACCCCCGCATAGAGGGTGTTCCCAGCCGGGCTCTGGGAGGAGGGCAGAGCGTGCGCAGCCAGGGCCCCTGTGTGGCCGGGCCTGGGGGCTCCTCTGTGGCTCTGCCCTAAAGCCCTGGAACCAGGGGCTGCCCCCGCTGCCGGCCCGAGTCCCCGGCTTGGCCCACATTGAGGGCGGAGGCCGGTTTAAATTGGACGTGAGGTTGAGTAAAGCCAGGTGTGTTTTTCTTTTCTTTTTCTTTTAATGTTTTTAACTTATTTTTTAAATTAATTTTTTATAGTTTATTTATTTTTGAGACAGAGAGAGACAGA
>NW_027548065.1:0-792 GCF_008692635.1 Crocuta crocuta
TATAACTCCCTCACTCTTTGCTCTAATAAGCTCAAATTAGGTCAGATGGGAGTTCAAGCCCCGCATAGTGAAAATTTAAGAAGGAAATTTAGTGGAAAGTGGAAATTAAAAAAAGAGATTAGCAGAATTGTGGTTGATAAGGGAAGGACTAGAATCAAACACATATGAACCCTGCGAAAAAGAATAAAAATGTAAAAAAAAAAGAGAGATTTAACAATCCTTGAGGGAGAGAAGCAAGAAGTCAAAGAAACTCACACTGAATGGCTTTAGGCTTCCCAGGAAATAATGACACAAAGTCATATAGGACAAATGAGAGGACAAAGGAACTTTGGAACTTGCTAGTAGTGTATGTTTGTCACAGTATAGTTCAGTAAGATTTTCCTATAATTCTCTATAATTTTTCTAGCTGATTTATACTAGGAGGCAGGCAGTCCATATCATTCAGTTGAGTTATAGGCAAATAATTTCATCTAATTAGGATATTCTGAAGAAGTAGAAGCTAAGTAGAATATATGATATCAGTAACAATAAATCAGAGAAAAGAACATCACCGATTTTAACTTTGTTCCATTTATTCCTCACTGGAAATCTCTATGATACTCTGGGAGCATGGTAATGAATCAATTGTAGAAATAGGAAGTTTTTTAAGTTATTTTGATATTAAGGCAGTGCCCGGCAAGTGATAAGTTGTTCTTTTCATACAATGCTGTAGAATCTCAGTAGACATTTCTTCTTCAAGAGGCGCCAGGGTGGCTCAGTCAGTTGAGCTTCCAACTTCAGCTCAGGTCATGA
>NW_027548066.1:0-792 GCF_008692635.1 Crocuta crocuta
ATCAAATTGTCCCTTGAGGAGGAGGAAGAAAGGGGGGGAGCCCCCTTCACCATAGAAATTCCAGGAGAGGGGGTTAAGGCTTCACCTCCACCAACAAAGCCTCCCAAAAACCAGGTGTGATGGGAAGATGTAAAATTATCTGAGACAGTCAAACTCTTGTCTGGCTAGAATAGCTAGACTTTTCCTTCAAGTCCCCTCCTGTCATCTTTTGCCTTGGATTAGGGAGGTCCAAGGTGTTTTAAAGCAAAAAAGATCTGCTCCAGAGATGGCAAACATATGACATACATGTTACTGCTGTTTACCCCTGGGCTTTGCAGGCATCATTAATTAATCACAACACTTTGAACTCAAGCGATACTTCAGAATCCATCTTTAGCACAAAAGTCCAGGCAGCTACTACCAATTAAATACCAATACTTGCCTTCCATGGAGCAATTCTATCCTCTACCTGGGCCTTAGCTTTTAGAAAGACCTTTTAGGGGAAGTGAAAGTGGAATTAGAGCCTGAGCCTGGGGTAGGTAGGCAAAGTCCTTGGCACTGAGTCCATTCTGTCTCCTCCATTCCACCCCTTTCCGTGGAGGTGGACCCAGGGCACTTCCATCTTCTGGAAAGGACACCTTCTTACAGGAAGAAGGAACCAAGAGGGCTGCAAGACAAAGATCAGACTTCCATTTCCAACCATAGTATGGATTAAATGGCCTGTTAAAAATCACACAGCAAAACACATATTGAATAACATAAACTCGGCCAGAACAAGACATCAAGCTTTATTTATTTATTTTTTGTTTCTTT
>NW_027548067.1:0-788 GCF_008692635.1 Crocuta crocuta
GAAAGTTGGACGCTTAACCGACTAAGCCACCCAGGCGCCCCAAACCGCCACAACCACTTCTGAAGCAGGCGCTGGGGAACATGACCTTCTTGAGGTTGCACATCTAGAGAACACCTTTCTCGCTGGTGTAGGTTGGTGGGTCTAGTGGTTTCTTTAAGGGTTGAGCAGTCACAGGCTTTTATAGGCCAAGCACATGATACTACAAATCCCTCAAAAACTAAACAGGCTTCTGGTCTGTTCGCTTCTAGTCAGTTCCAAATAAAAGTATATATTGCCAAAGATTTCTTTTGGGTCTTAGTGTTTAAGTCAGTGGACTGTAGACTAGTTACTGGTGTCTGTTCTTGGCCTGTCCATCTTTTCTTCATTTAAATGGCAACTACCTAAAATGAATGAATGAATGACAACTACCTCCTAAATCTGATCTTTGCAAATGCGCCTGTCTCTTATGACTCCACTCTTACCTGGAGTTCATAGAAGCTTTGAGGGAAATTCTTATCTCCTGCTTTTGGGGGTACAAAAGCCGTTGGCTTTTCCAGTCCCATGGGTCCCAAACACTTGGACCCTCAATTAACTTACAGTGCAGAACTCAGAACACGCCGTTCCTTCCATTTCCGGCCTGCAGACTGGCCAGATCTTGCCTCTTTTCATCTTGCTCTTGGAGCAGCTCTCTGAAAATGAAGGGCGACCAACATTTTATTTCTAACTGCTTCCCCTGAAGTTATGAGTTCAGGCGACAAGGGGCCTGTCTTCCAAGTTACTGAAGTGCTAGAAAGTTCCTGCTACAGAGG
>NW_027548068.1:0-791 GCF_008692635.1 Crocuta crocuta
AGCCAAAGTCGGATGCTTAACCGACTGAGCCACCCGGGTGCCCCAATCAAGGAGGTTTTTAACTCAGAGACTCCAGGACTCTTATTCTTTCCTGGGACCTATAAGCTGCATTGGGTGTGCATATAGTTTTCTATATCAATGGCCAAATTGTAGTTCTCAGATGGCTTCCCTTACCATTCAGACAGCTTTGACCTGCCTTCTCCAGCAGCCAGCTGGTGTGTGATTAGGGGATAGAGACCCATTTTAATACTTCTCTAAGAAAATCTACCATGCCTAAGAGTACCTAACAGAAAACTGTAAAAATTTTTAAACTATCCAAAAGTTTGTGCATTCCTACCTTTAATCTTCCCCAGTAGTGCAGACAGTTGAGAATTGGCGATGATTAAAGTGACACATTGTTCTGTACAGCCACATACTCCAGCTAACTAGGTGAGAGGTGTGTCCTTAAGATCTGACCACAAATTTGCAGTAAGTCATTTTTTATACAATGGTAGACTTACTTTAGCATCCACTAAGTAAGATCATGAAGATACACATAAGGGGAAGTTACTCACATCCTCACAAATTACTACAAGAGCACAGAAATTGCCTGTTTCTTGACAGGCTACAGGGTCTCTGGGAAGCACTCTCCTCCCTGACAACTTCACAGTCTCTATTTACCCTGGAACTTACCTGCTCTAGCCCTCACACATTCAGGAACACACTCTTCGCTATTTTGGTAGGTTAACACATTGGTCATGATCATATTGGTGGTTAACAACACAAATAACTAACATCACTGAGTGCTTAGC
>NW_027548069.1:0-792 GCF_008692635.1 Crocuta crocuta
ACAGTTTGGTATTGGTAAGAGACTGGAGAAATAGGAAACAAAACAGGGAGTCCAGAAAATGTCCTCTGACTTATACAAACAGAGCCCCTTAATTTGTGACAGTTTGCACCAAAAAGCCTTAGGGAAATGACCATATTTTCAAAAGGAGGAGATGCTGGATTGGTAAGATAGATATAGATAGATACAGATATATAGATATAGATGGAAAAAAATTAAAACTTAGCTCCTATATCAGACCACAGAAATTTCCAGGTGGAAGACAGATACAATGTAAAAGTTAAAACAAAAAAGCTACTAGGAAAGTTACTTTGTTGACTATTGTCATGTTCTCTGAAGAGGAAAGTTCTTGAATAGGATATAAAAAGCTAATTATAAAGAAAAATATTGAAAATTGGACATTAAAACTGCCAACTTCTGTTTCTCAATAGACACCATTACCAGAGTAAACCTGAGATAATTTGCAACATGCATAATGGACAAAAGTCTTGTACCCACCACATACAAAGAACTCCAAAATATAAATCAGGAAAAGGCAAATGACTAGCACAAAAATGGACAAGAGAGATAAACAGGCACTTTCTAAAAGAGAATATCCAAAATGGTAATTAACAGTCAAAAGGGTGCTCAACCTCGACAACCCCCAGGGAAATGCCAAGCATTAGTGAGGATAGGGAGCAACTGGAGCTCTTAACCGCTGCTGCCGGGAGTGACATCGATACCGCCACTCCAGAATATGCACAGACTGTACTAGAAGTGGGTCATGTACCTACCCTAGGACAGCAACCTCACTTC
>NW_027548070.1:0-792 GCF_008692635.1 Crocuta crocuta
TTGGTGGTCTTGGGATTTTGGGGAGATCGCGATCTGGGCATAATAGTGGAATGAGAAAGGGATTTATCTCAGAGAGGCCACCCCAGGAAGACTGGGGACTAGGGTCTCAAAGACTGTGTCCCGAGTGCTGAAGGTCCTTGCAGGTTGTATAAGGAAAATGTAGGGCAAAGTGGGTGGGTACCTACAGGCGGGCGGGCTGTGAAGGTCAAAGCCATCATTGTGTTGGAGTCCCTGGCGGGGCTTTGCTGCCTCGGGTAGTTTTGGTTCCCAGCAGGGGATGCTTTGCCCTCAGGGTCTTCTGCCTGAGCCCAGAGACCAGCTGGGAAAAACCCACCTAGGAAGTTTGAGGTCCAGGCAGAGGCGGCCAAAGTCCTCTTTCACTGTCTCCTCCTTTCTGGCCCTGCGCATTTTCCCCTTACAAAGCGATCTTCTTTCCCACCACCACCTGCCCCCAGCCCTCATCGCTTTGCAAGCACCCTGGTCCCTCCAGACAGCCCATGGACCTCAGTTTCCCCGGAGGAGCAGACCTCCTAGCGACCGTCACTTCCCCCCGGGAGCCATCACAGGGAGCACTCCCGAGCATCACGGGCGCACACCCCGCCGCGGAGTCTCATGACTTCTCTGAAATCAGCCCTACAATGTGGCCTATCCTTCAGCTCAGCCACCCTCTTAACTCGCGCCATGCTTCCGTTTTTGGCTTTCAAGGCAACATTTTCACCAGTGCTTGCTCTGTGAATCTTTCTACCGTCTGGGGCCAAAAGCAGTAAAATGCTGACATAACCTTAGTGTTAA
>NW_027548071.1:0-792 GCF_008692635.1 Crocuta crocuta
CACCAAGGCCCTTTGGTGTCTTAAATTCTTATAATCAAATCAGCCTTTTGGTGTGAAGTTTTATACCTATTAACCCAGTCTTGAGAATTCATTGATCAGATTAGCCTGTAGTCAGTTAGGAGGAAGCAGCGCTCCAGGGGTGGGGGTGCAGGGAGAGATGCGGATCAAAGACTGCCAAACATAACACAGCACGTCCAGTTAGAATTTTTAGGACAAGTATATCCCAAGAAATACAAGGACCATCATTATACTAAAAATTATTTGGCGTTTATCTAGGATTCAAATTTAGTTGGTGATCTTACATTGTTATTTCCTAAATCTGGCAACTGCCTGGGATGCAAATCAAAGTGAATTCATTTTGATTTGAGGGGGATCTGTTCGGGCAAGAGACCACGAACCGTGGGTCCTGTGTGGAGTGAGCAAATGCGTGTGGGGGACTTGCTCAGTGGCCCTGGGCGCTGGGACAGACGTGGGAGGCACAGGCACCTGGGGGCTGCAGCAACAGCCGTGAACCGGGAATGAAGAGACTTTGAAGCCATGCCAGTTCGGGCCACTCTTCTGTCAGCCTACCCGTGTGAAAATGACGAGATTCCACTCAGTCAGTCCTGATCGTGCTGGCACACGTTACCCCGGAGGGCACAGGAAGGCTTCCAGAGGCTCCACAGGCAGCCTTAAGGGCATGATGCCCTGGCTCTTCAACTCTGCACGTACTTTTTCCTGAAGTTGGTTTGCCTGAGAAAGAGCCTGCGGTCTGCCTTTCTCCTTTCCTACCTGTCTCTCACAAAGCCCTGT
>NW_027548072.1:0-792 GCF_008692635.1 Crocuta crocuta
CCAGCAGGCGCCCGCTCGCCTCTGCAGCCACGAGTGCGGGTGTGTCTGCATGTATCGATCTTCAAATCTTTTGTCTTAGAAGTTTTTGGCACATTACCCGCCGTCTGAAGTTAGGCTGCTGCACCCGCCATTGGTGGTGTTCAATAGCTGCGAAGCTCTTCACTGTTACTATTCTATTATAAATTCTGAGCATTAACACGGTACTGATGTAGCTTTTTCAAGTAAAGAGGTTAAAGGAAAATGATGTTTCCTAAGTGAATGGGGAAGAGCATGTTGGGGTGGGGGTGGAGGGCAGGGCCGGGGGAGGGTGTGTGAACCGGCCTCCCCTCTGCTGGCTTGGTGGTTGTCACTGGCAGGAGCCAAGCAGAGGCAGAAAGCAAGCGTGCCTGGGTTGGGAGGTTTTGATGAGAAGGGCCCTGCTCGGAGAACGTCTACCACGAGATGTGTAGAAAAGGCCACCCACCACCAACCTCTTAGCTGATGCGGCTGAGTATCTATGAGCACGTGGGGTTGGGGAGGGCTAGCATAGCAGTTAGCAGGGCAGGCTTTGGGGTGGCCAAATGTGGGTTCAAGTCCCGTGGCTTCCACTTGAAACCGTGTAATGTCAGGATGGCAGCGCCACCTTGCCAAACCCCATCCCTAAAATGGGGCTCTTTAGACCCACCTAAGAGTTTGCGTGCGTATTAAGAGCGATAATGTATGTAAAGTGCTTGGCATGGTGCCTGACATGTTGTAAGTCACCTAATAAATGGCAAGAGGTGACTCTGGTGCCCTGCGTTGGATGGCACTCTC
>NW_027548073.1:0-792 GCF_008692635.1 Crocuta crocuta
CTCTCCCACTTGTGCTCTGTTTCTCTCTCTCTCTCTCTTAAAAATAAATAAACATTAAAATCATCTTTTTAAAAAGAAAAAAATTCTCCTACAGCAGCATATGGTGTTCTATGAAATCCGTGTTGGATTCATAACTTCTCCAATTGTTTAACTACGTTTTCTTGGAAGGCAAGAATCTTCCAGAGGCCATGACTGATTACAAAGCAGCCATTCTATGTTTTTGATCTCTTTTTGGGGCTCTTTGGACACAAGACTACCATTTCAGGAAGTGAGATGATATGACTATAGGCCTTGAGGTAATTCTATCCCATGATGTGAATAGAATCAAATGTGCTAACCCGTTTGAGTCACCCAACAAGAAATTTAAAAAAAAATAGGTATAAGAAAATTTACTTTAAATGTATTTTTTTTTTCCATCCCTAAAACACAAAGCTATGTAAATCCTGTAGGCATTTGCTTGAAAATGAGAAGGCAGATAACAGATAATAGTTTCTTGTTTGGGAGGAGTGGGGTCCATAGAAACTTCTAATTTCCTAGGAACTAATTACTTGGTTGTTCAATCTCTACATTCAGAAGAATGTTTGTCTCTTGAGTATCTTGAATAAATATTTTCCAACTCAGTTTAGAAAACCAGTCTTATACCAGTATTGTTCAATTAGTTTTGGGAAGATCCTGGGCTTAGCCAAAGAGAAAAGGTAAAATACATTCATGAAAGAGATTATATAAAATTTTAGAATAAATGCATCTACAGTTTGCACAACGTGTAAACAGAGTCAAGTTTCCTGTAAGAGA
>NW_027548074.1:0-793 GCF_008692635.1 Crocuta crocuta
AAAAAAAATCCATTTCCTCTGACTGTGTGGAGGTAGATTCAGCTTGTATAAATACCAAGGAGGCGCTATAGCTCTTACGATACAAAAAGGGCCAGTAGCCATCACTAGAAATATATACTATTAAACAAATGTATCCCAGATTGACCAAGCTGGAAAGGCTCCAAATTAGCAGTTATGCCTTGGATCACTCTGTGGAAGGCAAAATGATCTAATTAGAATAGAGGTAGAGGCAAGAAGTTACTGCATTTCACTCAATATTACCAGTTCATGGGGCCCAGGAGCACCATAGCATTTCAAGCTTTATGTCCACATTTTAATGTTGTTCGTGGACAACATAGGTTGTTACAACAGGTTACTTGTGCCGTCAGGGATGAGAGGAATGCCCAATATCCCTGATTACCAGGGAGAAGCCACCACAGCAAGGCAGGAGGCTCATTCCTCTGGCAGTTCCCATCCCTTAAGGTGGCCACTGCATTTCTCTTGTTCCCACCCCTGTCCCATCAGAAGGAGGCAAGACCTAGAGCTGAAAGGACAATTTAAGTGTGGCGCATACAAATGGACCTCAGGGAAAGCCATCCTTTCCCATAGCCTGTCTTTTGGGATTAGCTTTCCCACCGCAATGTGATTCAGTGTGACAGCACAGATCATGACGTTTCTGCACCTTGCAGGTTCAGGGCCTGGCACTGGGCACACATGGATGGGAGGATGGAGGACACCTTCCAGAAGCTCAGGGGGGAGAGGAACATGACAAAGGGGGTGTACATGAGGATGAGGGGCACCGCAGGGGTGGGCC
>NW_027548075.1:0-793 GCF_008692635.1 Crocuta crocuta
CCCTTTACTTTCCTTATTGCCTAAGGGGAAAAATGTAATCTTTAAGTAATTTTTTTAAGTATCATAAATTTATATATAAATATACAAGAAAGTAAACAAAATGTTATGTCTAAATTTTAAACACAAAAATAAGAACTTAATATATATGTCAAGAATGACCCATATACTCATACAAATATAATCTTATCAGGCTCTTTACTGAACATATTCTGGGGCCCTTATAGTCCAGTTCCAGGTTGAATCTTGCATACAGTAAATATCTAAATGAATGAATCAAGCTATTAGAAGTTATTCCTAAACATAAAATACCTTGTCCTGGATATATCAAGATGGAGATTGAAAGAAACTCTTTCTTATACATTCACTAAATATGAAAACATGATTAAAACTTGTTACATCATTCAGATGTACAATTAATATAAGTATGGCATGGGTAACCTTTCAAGTGCCTACCATCAAGTAGAGTGACATTTACTTTTGAAATGCTATTTTTCTGTCCTTTAAACCATGACCAAGTTACCTTGATCCTTTAAATAAAGGGACTTTGGGTCACTGAAAAAAAAAGGTTAGTGCTTATCTTTAGAAAAAGAAAAACTCAGTCATTTCAGGACACCATCAGCTTAAAAGAGGCAGCACTTTTTTGGGAGTATGTTTGACATTTTCCACATATTCCAAGAAGGTCTTAGTGATCTAAAATTGTAGCAGATGGAATAGCAGCAGGTGTGAACTCAGCAAATATACAAGAGACAAGATTCTAAACTAGGCCAGTCACTTAAGGCCTTTGACAATTGAG
>NW_027548076.1:0-790 GCF_008692635.1 Crocuta crocuta
AGGCTCTGAGCTGTCGGCACAGAGCCCGATGCGGGGCTCAAACTCGTGAACCACGAGATCATGATTTGAGCCACAATCCAGACTCAGACGCTTAACCAGCTGTGCCACCCAGGTCCCCCTCCCTTGCCCTTATTAAGGACGCTGGTCACTTGGCTTCAGGTCCATCCAGATCATCTAATGTGAGCGTCAAAATCCTTAACACATCTTTTGTCATATAAAATAATATTCACTTTTTTACTCTATAAGGTAACTTCACAGGTTCCAGGGATTAGGATGTGGACATATTTTTTGGACGAGGGTGCCATCCAGCCCACGAGAGACTTCGCAAGCCTGCTGGACTGTCACTGAGTCGAGCCTGATGCTGCGTGGCAAGGCTGCGGGGGTGGGGGAAGATGACGTCGTCTGGCCTCACAGAGGAATCTGGAAAGTAGAGCAGCGACACTTTCAGAGGCTCGCGTGTTACAGCTGGGGGCTTCTGCAGACCACTACAATAATTGATCTGTAGCAATCGGTTGAGGTTCTCAGATTCAAAGAAGATGGCTGGGGATGTGTCACTTTCCCCCCAAACAATACAATTATTACAAGATGATGCGGTTCAAATTTTCTAAATGGAATCACATGCTTGAATGTAAAAACCAGACACAAGATAAAAATCCTTGGGGCGCCTGGGTGCCTTCAGCCGGTTGAGCGTCCGACTTCGGCTCAGGTCATGATCTCGTGGTTCACCAGTTCGAGCCCCCCATTGGGCTCTGTGCCGACAGCTCAGAGCCTGGACCCTGCTTCGGATTCT
>NW_027548077.1:0-793 GCF_008692635.1 Crocuta crocuta
GGGGGGGCTCCTCTGCAGGGCGCTGACCAGGTCATACCGCAGCAGGCGGTAGGGGTCGTGCCGGCACTGCCAACAGAAGAGATGAGTGCCCATCAATCCTGGGGCAAGAGACGCACTCAGGCCAAGTTCCCGTGGAGTCCTGGAACCCCTCAACACCTGCTCCCAACTCCTGCCCAACGGGCTGGTCAGCCTCCACACACACACCTCCCACGACCATGGCCAGAGGGTGCCAACGAGGCATCTGGGTTCATCTAGGGACTTCTGCTGGTGAAGGCTGTCATGGAGATGACTGCGCCTCACCACATGGCAGCCACTAGCCCCACCCTCTAGTGTCTGCAGGACTTGACCGTTCCGTGCCTGGGAGAAGCCCTGTGGGAGATCTGGAGGTAAACCGTGTTCCTGGATGTACTTATTTTCAGGATTCCTCCACCCTCTGCCCCCTGCCCCTCGAGACCCCCGCTGTCATTAAATCCAGTGCCAGGAACTGAATCCAACCTACATCTCAAGGTGGGACCTGGTCAATCCATAGTACAGCTGGTCTCTTTCCCCTCCTTTCTGGATGCTACGAATCTATTAATATGGCTAACGTATGATGTGTTTTGATTTTATCTTCCTTTTATTCCAGGTGCCTCTCGCTGTCCTACCTGACATTTCAATTTATTTTTTTCTGGAGAGAGAGAGGAAGTAAGTGTGCACAAGCAGGGCAGGAGCAGAAGGAGAGAGGAAGAAAGAGAATCTCAAGCAGGCTCCATGCCCAGCACAGAACCTGATGAAGGGCTCCATCTCAAGACTG
>NW_027548078.1:0-793 GCF_008692635.1 Crocuta crocuta
GAACCAGGAGACGGTGACCTGAGCCCAAGTCAGAAGCTTAACCAACTGAGCCGTCCAGGTGCCCCTCTATGTCTTCTTTGAAAAAAAATGTCTACTTAGACCTTCTGCCCACTATTGAATGGGATTTTTTTTTTTTTTTACTATTGAGCTGTATAAGCTCTTTATACATTTTGGGTATTAGCCCCTTACCAGGTAGATGATTTGCAGGTATTTTCTCCCATTTGGCAGACTGTCCTTCCGTTTTTGTTGACAGCTTCCTTTGCTGAACAGAAACTTCTCGAGGATGATGTCATCACGCTGACTTATTTTTACTTTTGTCAGGCTCAAAAACATCACCAAGACTGATATCAAGGAGCTTCCTGCCCATGTTTTCCTCCAGGGCGTTTATGGTTTGGGGTCTTAAGTTCAAGTCTCTAATCCATTGTGAGTTACTTTGTGTGTGTGTGAAAGAGAGGGGTCCAGTTTTCCCAACACTGTTTACTGAAGACACTGTCCCTTTCCCATTGTGTATTCTTGGCTTCTCTGTAAAGTGATTGACCATACGTGCATGGGTTTATTTCCGGGCTCTTTATGCTGACTCATCAATATTAAATGACATGGGAAACCAGGATAATCTATGCCACCCTGAGTCCATACAGCCTGGGCCATGTCTTACTTATTCCAATCTAGGGGCTCTTCTCCTGTTTCAAAGTGGCAAAGTTCCATGAAGGACAGACCACAGCTTTCCTGCAACAGGGATCTGGCTTCCTGTTCTGGTCCAAATGGTGACCATTTAAATCAAGCCCCCCCCCCC
>NW_027548079.1:0-793 GCF_008692635.1 Crocuta crocuta
AAAAAAAAAAAAAAAAGGAGTTACAGTATGCATTGTGCAACAATCCCGAATTTGATGTGATCAGAAAACATAACATCCCGTGGACCGAACATTTCCAGGGCCACTGTTCTAGAAATGCCGGTCTGCGGTATTCATGCTAAAACTGTTTTGTGGCCATCTAGGTCTTTCACAGACTGGGGCTGACCCCTTCTCCACTGTACCCTCAGCTACTCTCCTGTCCATGCTCCAGCCAGGCGACCGTTCTCGCTCCTCAACCTTGCCGCGAAGTTCCAAAACTCCTCGCCTTTGCATGAGCGACTCTCTGCCCCTGCTCCTGGGGAACTGCTACTCCCCCTGTAAGGCACCACAGACGTGCACCTGTTCCTTGGAAACTTCCCCTTTGCATTAGAGTGATTCGTCCTGTGTTCGGAGGTCTACCGCCTTGTACAACATTCTACCATCGCAGTTACCACGCCTAAGTGCAACTCTTTCTGCCCTGCACAGTCTTTAAGCACAGTGATCAAGTCTCACTTATCAGTGTGTGTATGCGCGAGCCAGTGCCCAGGGCACGACCAAGGTTAACTGGCCAAGTTTGCGGGGCAGGGGTGGGTGGTTTGTCCCAGGAATTTGTGTTTCTTTTTTTATTTACTTAATTAATCTCTATGCCCAATGTGGGGCTCAAACTCACAAAGCTGAGATTATGGGCTGCATGCTCTACCAGCTGAGCCAGCCAGGCGCCCCAAGGACCCCAAGATTTTATTTTTTAAAATGTTTTCTTTATTTCTGAGAGAGAAAGAGCATGAGCAGGGGAGGG
>NW_027548080.1:0-793 GCF_008692635.1 Crocuta crocuta
AAACAAACAAACAAACAAAAAATGCCTGCCAAACCCTGCAGAAAGTCGAAGGCAAGTTACACTCTGGGAGAGGATATTTGTCACGTGCCCCACAGAGAAAAGCCTAATATCCTGCAGATATAAAAGACTCTGAAAAATGGAAGGACTGAGTACCAAAAACCCAGCGGAAAAATGTCGAAAAGACTTGAACAAACTATTCCAAACAATGCATACGTACAGCCTTCAAGATAAAATACTTAAATGTGTTCATAACTTATTAACACCATTAGGACAAGGGAGAGGCATTTCTCACCTGCCACCCTGACGCAGATGAGAATGGGTGACAAGGCGTTCCGTTGGGGATCCTGTGGGGTAATGGGCTGCTTGGTATCGCCAACAGAAAACACAGGCTTCCTGGAAAGGTGGAGTCATCAACTAACAAACACATGACCTTCATTTCCGACCTAGAAACCCCACTCTGGGGTTTCAGTCTCGCTCTGAAAACCAACCCCATGGAACACTGAATACATATGTGCAAGGTATTTATTGTTTCACCACTTGTAACTGAAAAATACTGGAAACCAGCTAAATGCTCGGACCAAAGATAATAGCAGAATCAAGTGTGGTACATTCACGCCAGACAATACTGGTCTGATTTTAAGTCGTGATTAAAACATGGGAAAAGCATGGTCAGTGTGAGGACACCCCCACTTCCCTAGTCCCACAGTATGAAAGCCGGTGAGGACCTAGTGCCAGGTGGCCTGGACCTTGAGGTGCCGCGTGCCACTTGCAGCAGCCGACTGTAAGTCAGAGT
>NW_027548081.1:0-793 GCF_008692635.1 Crocuta crocuta
TCTGAACTCCAGAGCCTTCTTATTCTCAGGATGCAGAGTGAGGGTAAGATTCACCGCACTGAGGCACCACTGTACAGGTGCGGCTGTTGTGTCGTACAGGTCACCTTCATGATGGAAAATGAACCCCTTTCCCCCCAGTACAGCAGATGCGAATGAGCCTCTTTGCCGAGCGGGGAGAGGAGAGGGCTCTGGGAGAGATTTCTTTAATTCCTGCGAAAACAGGTGTCCCTCGTGACCTAAGAAGGAAACTCAGGGGAGTCCATTTTCCCCTTCAACGTTTTTAGTTGGGAAAGGGATCCTGAGGTCACTGTGCTGTCTTCAGACAAGAGACATTTGACAAATGCCTTGGAAGTGGGACAATGACTTCACACAGTAGAAGCAGCAAGGGAAGATACGGCTGCTTTGAAAAGTCCGAGTCAAGATTTGACAATCAAAATCTGTATTTGTCTCAAACATACGCCTCCTTGTTAAGTCCCTTATATTTT
Source organism: Crocuta crocuta (assembly GCF_008692635.1). Classification (NCBI taxonomy): domain Eukaryota; kingdom Metazoa; phylum Chordata; class Mammalia; order Carnivora; family Hyaenidae; genus Crocuta; species Crocuta crocuta. The sequence goes on from NW_027548081.1 coordinate 486, forward strand.
GTACTTTGTACACGTGTTGGATATTACGTATGTGCTTGTATACTTTGTATATGTGCCGCTATCTCCAGACTTCCTAAGCGTCACATATTTTGAGAACAGACTTAGAAACAAGCCTAATATAGGCTACCAAGCTAGTCCTGGGGAGCAAATGCTATCTTCATGCTTCACAAGGCAGACAGATGTAGAGCTGCGGACAGCAGTTCCAGGGAACAGAACAACACAACTGCGGACAAGTGCTTACGGGAGTGACACTCAGGCCAACCCAGGAGGGTCCCGGTCAGACTGGCGGCTTCACCTGTGCTCTGAGA
>NW_027548082.1:0-793 GCF_008692635.1 Crocuta crocuta
GTGGACGAAGAAGACTCCCTCCCAAGTGGGATGCGGGTCCCTGATAGTCACTGATGGATGCAAGGTGGCAGCCCAGTTGGCTACAGACGTCACATGTGGTGACGGAGGAAGACATACCAGTGGAGGGGACATCAGTGTAAGTGCAATAATTTGGAGATTTGGAAGATATGGAGGGGCAGCGCTTTCAAGGACAGTGGAGCTGGCTGGTTATTGCTAAGTTTTATTGATGCTCTAAAGAGGAATAACGAGAATCTGACGACCGCTAACAAGCTGTTGAAGGTTAAGTGTGAGGGTCAAGGAGCCCCTTCGGTACCTTACTAGAAGGGCCGCGTTTCCTGCACTGTTTGAGAGAACACAGCTGGAGGTTAGATTGAGAGTCCGATACAGTCAAAGAGCCCAGAAAGATTTAAGTGCTCAGCCGCGGTGAATCCTTTCCAGTAACGCCAGGACCATGGTTGGGAAGGTCTGGGATTCTGACTTATCGCATAGGGACATCTAGAAGGATAGCCCTGCCCCTGAAGGCTTTGGCTCTCCAGACTTTGAACCCCTACAGTTCGAAGAGTTGGCTGCCCCTTTCTAAGATGTGCCTGAAATTCCTCCAGGCTGGAAGATGCTGTAGGCATCTCACCCTTGCATCGGTGAACCACCTCTCCTTCCCCGAACTCCTTCAACATGGAGGTGAGGCTGGAACCCTCACTTCACCTGTTCAGCTTCTGTGCACTCAGAGGCCTGGGGCAATAGATGCCCCGACCTCACCCCCAGCAGCGTTACCCACCTCCCTCCTCGCCTCGAT
>NW_027548083.1:0-792 GCF_008692635.1 Crocuta crocuta
CACACACACACACACACACACACAAGCAATAGAGCCATACACATGCTAATTCTTCTTTTACCCAGTAATCATTTCACTGTCAAAGACTAAAGGGGGATATCTGAATTAAAGATCAGAGAATGGAAAATTCCTTTATCTATAATTCTTAGTTCTTCCCTACTTTTAATATTATGACTTTTCAATAAATGTTGTGTCCCTAAGCACCTCTGCTTTCTCCTTTTGTTATGAATTATTCATATAACATAGAGCAAATCAATAACACTCCTTTTAACCTAAAGTTATCACTTGTCACCAGCAATCATTCATTTTCTTTTGTCTTCTCTAGGAGAAAGAAAAGTTTATTATGTATGTTTGATCGATGTGAAAACACACCCAAACTAGGAACACAGGAAGATTAAAAGTCTTCAGTCCAAATCAGACTACCATGGCCCCTGTCAAAAACAAAAACAAAAACAAAACAAAACAAAACAAAAAAACCCTTATAACTAAGTAAACAATGGAAGACACCAATTTTCACTAGATCATTAGTATTAAACCTTTAAGCCCATAGGGACTTTAAAGTGACACCGGCCATCTAGGTGTCTCAGTCAGTTAAGTGTCCACCTTCAGGTCAGGCCATTATCTCTCCATTCAACAGTTTGAGCCCTTTGTGGGGCTCTGTGCTGCCAGCTCAGAGCCTGGGGCCTGCTTTGAATTCTGTGTCTCCTTCTCTCTGCCCCTCCTCCACTCACACTCTGTTTCTCTGTCTCTGCCTCTCTCTCTCTTTCTCAAAAATAAATAAACATTAAAAAA
>NW_027548084.1:0-793 GCF_008692635.1 Crocuta crocuta
TGAGCTGAAATCAAGAGTCGGACGCTCAACCGACTGAGCCACCCAAGTGCCCCTTGTACATTGCCTTTTCTACCCAGCAACCCTACTAAGTATGCTGATTATACCGTAAGTCTTTTTCAGATCCTTTTAAGGTTTCAAAATGCATGATCATACCATCTTTAAACGATAATATTGTTCCTGCCATTTTATTTTAGTATTATGTTTTGTTCCTGGCATTTTAAAGATGACATCTTTTATTTCCTATTCTCATTTTATGGCATCGGTCAGTCCCAAACAGTACAATGTTGAATAGGACTGGTAAATGGGGCATCCTTGTCTTACCCACGATGAGAAATAGAAAATTTTCCATGTTTTCCCGTGACGTTTAATGTGCATTTTGTGTAGATCCATTTCATCAGAGAAAAGACATCCTGTTCCCTTCCAAACTTGCTGAGGGTACTCATGTTAAATACGTCGAATGTCAGCAAACACAGGGCATTTATTGGGATGATTGCAAGAGTTTTTTCCCCTATTCATCTGTTAATATGGTGAATTGCATTGTCAAGTATCTATGTTTACGCCAACTTTGTTTTCCCAGGGTAAACAACTTGATCATGTGTAATGTGTGGCCCTCATGATTTGTTTAGGATTTTTATGTATGTCCTCATGAGTGACACGAGCGTTTTTTCTTTCTTTCTTTCTTTTTTTAAAATTTCATGTACTCTGTTGGATTTGGGTATCAAGGTTATGCTAGCTTCCTAAAATGAATCGGGATATAAAAGGCATTTTTCTGCTTTCGGAAACTGCTGTACTG
>NW_027548085.1:0-793 GCF_008692635.1 Crocuta crocuta
ACCCACGAACCACAAGATCATGACCTGAGCTGAAGTCTGATGCTTAACCGACCCAGCCACCCAGTTGCCCATAGATTGAACTTTCAATAGCCTCTTGAGGTGAGAACCAAGCTAATATCTGTCATCAGACTTGCCTGCAATAGCTATAGCCATGGGTATATTCCTCTTCTCAAAGTCTTCAATATATTGTGGAAATGTATTTCCTCCCATATATGCAGAAATCCTGCACCTGTCAGGAAGAGACATAGTGTATTCACCTGCTGGGCCCTCTGTAAGCAAGATATCAGGCCAACATTCTCAGGGGCTTTATTAGCTTCTAAAAGTCGACCTTAATTCCTTAAAGATGTCTGATCATATCTGAATCTATGCATATCTGTTTCAAATAAGACATTGCAGTCAAAGCCTTGGTAATATAACCAATGTTTCCAATGGTGCCCTGTTACAAGACCAGATTCTCATGGAACTTATGCAAATAATATTAATGCCAAGGAAGAAGTAACACTCCTGAGAGTTTATGAATTCTGGAGATTTCAGGTAGAGAGAAGTGGTAAATGCTTACATTCATCCAAATAAGTAATATTCTATCATATCCTCAATAAATTTAATTCTATGCATTTAATCTTGTTCATTTTAAAAGCAGCTTTCCCATTAGTTGCAAAAATTACATACCCATGTAGTTTTTTTATGGTTTTAAAGATACCAGAAAACATTTTTCCAAAATCATTTCTATGAATCTCCTTGAATATTATATACATTTTGCAAGAGCATTAGAAGTATAAATCACACACACACA
>NW_027548086.1:0-794 GCF_008692635.1 Crocuta crocuta
GCCTCACCCCCCAAATTCCCTCCTGTTACCTGCCGTCAACCTCCACCCCCAATCCGATTTTCTACCCCCATGAGTACAGCGTAGGTTTTCTTTTCTGCAAACTTCGTGTAAATGGAAGCCCAAGAAAACGTACTCTTCTGTGCCTCGCTTCCGCTCTGCACTACGAGTTTCGCAGGCGGTGCAGTTTGCAGCCACTGCTGGGAGGATGCACCGCAGAGTGTGGGCCGTGGCATGGCTTCTGGAAAGTGTCCTCCCAGTTTGGGGCTGGGCTGTCCTCTGTTAAGGTGCAAGTATTTTTTATGTGATCCAGACGCCAAGTCTATTGTCAAATGTGTGTTACGCCAATTGTTTTCCTCCCAGTTTGTGGCCTGCCTTTTCAAATGCCTTCTGAAATACAGAAGTTTTACATTTAGATAGCGCCAATTTGTTTTTTCTTTCATGGTTTGTGCTTATTGACTCCTGACTAAAAAAATCTTTCCTTATGATAAAAGTAACGAAGACTGTCTCATAAGTTCTCTCCTAGAAATCGTATATAAATGGTTTCAACATTTAGGCCTATGATCCACCTAGAATTAGTATTTTACATGATATAAGGCAAAGCTAGAGGTTCATCTTTCCATCTATGGATAACTAATTGGTCTAGCACCTTATGCTGAAAATATACTATTTTTCCCCAGGGAAATACTTTTGCTCTTTTGTTAAAAGTCAATGGATTAGGAGCGTCTGGGCAGCTCAGTCGGTTAAGCATTCAACTTTGGCTCAGGTCATGATCTTCCAGTTTGTGAGTTTGAGTC
>NW_027548087.1:0-794 GCF_008692635.1 Crocuta crocuta
TGTGTGTGTGTGTGTGTGTGGTGACAGCATGTGGTGCCGAGGACACGGGAGGCAGGTTAGGGCATGTGATCTTTCTCAGGAGCCCTGGTCACTTCAGGCGACCAGAGTGACCAGCGTGTCTGCCTCCGTGAGCGCAATATTAACATCAGACCCTGTATTTCTATCAAGCCGGATTTTAATTAAGATGTTTGTTTCATGCTCCTGGGGGTGCAAATACATAAACAGACATTTTAATGACTCTGGCCAAGGCCACTTGTGAAATATTCTTCTTGTTTAGTGACAGGGTGGAAGTTTTTGCCATAACAAAGAGTAAACATTGAGCATAAAACCATGTGCCTCTGTGTTACCAGAGTATAAAACAGGATTGGAAAGCGAGGCATGGCAGACCCAGGCACTATTACATCACCCTCCACGCAGTGCTGGCGTGGCTAGAGACAGACGGCCTCCCGCCCCCTCCTGAAGGTTGCGAGGACTCACATCTAAGGCTCTAACACATGACATAGTGAACTGGTCAGGAACGTGCTAAGCATGCGGTAGACATGCGTGGTGGTGCCTTGGAGCCGTCTCGGGACGTCTGGGACACCCTCTGAGTGAAGTGGAATCCACAAGGCTGAAGTCTGACCAGTACTTCTCAAGAGCCTTCCAGGAACTTCTCTTGTGTCTAGAAACCGCTGGATGGCAATCGTTTCATAGTCTGGAGGACAAATGGAGGTTGTGGAAGACTTGTGGGTTAAGAAGGACTTTCACTGGTTCCTAAAGAAGATGCTTTAAGCGGGGCAGGGCTCTTCTACCTC
>NW_027548088.1:0-794 GCF_008692635.1 Crocuta crocuta
CCTGGCCTTGCTGCCCCAAGGCCACCTTCCCTCCCCCATCCTCGGCCCTCTGCAGGCCCCTCCCTTGTGCGCACCCCTGTCCACCATCACGTCCCCACACCCCAGCCAGAGTCGTGCAGTTTGCGGCGACCTTAACCACCCCTGAGACCCAGAACTCCTGTCCTTACTTTCTGCCAGAACCTCTAACTCCTCACCATTAGTCCGTCAGGCCGAGGGGTTTTGAAGTCACATTGTCCCTAGAAATACTCCTGAATGGCATGATCTTAAGCGTCCAGAATAGGGTCTCAATTAGTTTTACATTTATTCAGCTCGACGAATGCCACAGCGGCTGGTGCCAGTGGAAACCAAGGCTGGAAAGGCTCTCGCAGGAAAGCTCGTGCCCCTCTCACGGCGCAGGGAGGTCATTACCAATAAACAGCACACCCCACGTTGCCAAACTGTACTCTGGGTGGTGAGGTTGCGAGGCGTGGAGGGAGGCGGAGGAGGAAATTGGAGAACTCTCAAATGTTAGAAGGGACTTCAAACTTCATACAATTCAACTCTGTTCATCTGTGGACAATGCCACCTGAGCCCGGGAAGGCTGTTTTCCCTCTAAATGGGCTACACGCGTGTGCCCTTGTGAGCTTAAAGGGAGAGTGAGTGCCCTAGAAAACAGGCACCCTCCTAGCCAGGCTGCGTAGCTGTGTGCACACTCTGGAGGTGGCTGGGGCGTGGGTCCGCCATGTTTTGTGCCTGGGTGAGTGGGTGGGTGGACAGAAGGTGGGGTGTGGGAAAGTGTGTCAGTGGTTACGCAG
>NW_027548089.1:0-794 GCF_008692635.1 Crocuta crocuta
TCGCTTCCATCTGATCCGCCTGCCTGGGAGGGGGTTGGGGGGGGGGTGGCGTCCGGGATGCCCGCTTTAGGGAAGAAGACACTGGGGTTCCGAGAGGGGGGACTTCTTCCGGGCTGAGTTGAGGACCGAGCTTGGTCTTTGCACCGCCCCCCTTCCCCCCACCCCCGCACACTCCTGCTCTTCACCTGCAATCCAAACCGCAGCTCCTCTCCTTGAAACTTCGAGCAGCCACAGAGCAGGGAAGAGGCTTCTTGGAAGAGAGCAGCAGCAGGACCCGAGGTGGGGCTCCTGTCTAGCAGTTCTCCCTGCAGCCCCATTTTACAAAGGAGGAAACTGAGGCCCTGAAAGATGGACTGTCTGGCCTTAGGTGCTATGGAGCCTCACTGCTCTGGGCTCAGGTGCAGTTCACTTCTTCCACACTTTCTCAGCCAGCGGGGGGCCTCACCAGCCTCTGCTTCCTACCAGATACCCAAAGCCAAATGCCTGGCACACAGGCCCTCTGTGATGTCTATTGAAAGAATGTGCTCGCGGCGCCTGTGCGGCACAGTAATTCCGACTCTTGAGCCCGTCTGGGTCCCGATGTCATGTGTTGTGAGTTCCAGCCTGGCATCCGGCTCTGCGTTCATGGTGTGAACCTGCTTGAGATTTTGTCTCTCCTTCTTTCTGCTCCTCCCCAGCTTGTGGCTTTTTCTCTCTCAAAAGAGAGGAAGGAAGGAAAGAATGGAAAGCAAAGCAAAGCAAAGCAAAACGAAGCAAAGGAAAGGAAAGGAAAGCGAAGGGAAGGGAAGGGAAGG
>NW_027548090.1:0-794 GCF_008692635.1 Crocuta crocuta
ATGCTGTGTGAGTTTATGTGATAGTTTTATGAAGTTCTGTGAATATGAAACATGAAGCTTTCAAGCTTGTATTCATGGAGATTTAAAAAATAGAAAACAAAATAAAAGATCTTATTTTCCTCATTCCTGATCATTAAAACATAATAACTATACTAGTGTTTCTGCTAGGACAGAAAAATGAAACCCAAATACAGGAATACTTGTCCCTTTCACCCGTTATTTCTGTACTCTACATATAAAAATTCTGTGCTGTTTAGTCATTTGCCATTTTTTAGTTTACAAAACTTAGATGAATGTAATTTGAAGCCAATAATCTTATTCAACAAGTTATATTCTATGGATCACCAAGACAAAAATTCTAAAAGAATCTGTTGACTGATACACAGGCACAGATGAAAGAATGAGGTGGATGGAGAAACAATAATTTTAGGAATGTATTGGCCAATGAGAATACAGAATAGATTGGTCTCAAGCATTGAGAGGTGGAAGGTGACTTACACGGATTTTTATTACCCAAAAGAGACCTTGATTGAAGGTGATTGAAGATGTAATGTGTTTGAAAATGTAGCAAACTAAGAATATGACCTCCCACTAAGGACCTTTGTGAAGGTATGGGGAATTAATCATGAGAATTAACAACAGAGATGTTGACATGTTCCTTAGTCAGCCAAAATGAACGGTGAATTTAAATAACAAATCAAACAAAGAAACCCAACAAACAGAATCTTTGGATTTCAAAAGCCCTTCAAAAACGAAGGGACTTAGACCACAGTTTGGGTTTTCTGTGTGTGTGG
>NW_027548091.1:0-794 GCF_008692635.1 Crocuta crocuta
GAGTGAAGCAGTGGGGTTTTGTTTTCTCCATTTTCTAAACATTGTGCCACATATCACCATAATTTGTCCCTAAATTCATCCCTACCTCAGACAGAAGTTTCTCACTAAAGTCATTAAGAATCTGTAGTGATTCATTGAGAACTTTGTGGGAGAAAACAGTCCAGATTTTATTTGATAAATTCTTCAGAACATTAATTTAACATCTTGTTCTCTAAAATATGTTCTCTTTGGTGGTGATAATTATTGCGGATGTGAGTGAAGCTGAGTTTGAATCATTTAAGACCTCAACATTCACAAATAATGCCCAGTGGAGTTTGTTTCTGAGACGGATATTTAGGCAGTAATTCAAATAATGAAGTCTTGTTGTGTTTTAAGAAAATCAGCAATGAAGTAAACAGTTTGTACTATGGAGATAATTACAGGGGTCTCTGTAAAGATGGACTTCTCTCACGCAGTTATGGAAGCAGTCTGGGATTTATAAAGGTCTAATCTTTTGAAGAGGCATTTGTTTGGGGTCAGCAGGATCACAGGAAAAGTTTGGGCCAAATTATAAAATGGATCAGCAATGAAAAGCCTGTGACATTAGTCGAACAGAAGGGCTTGTGTAATTGCCAATTAATACCAAGGGATGACCCTCATCCGTGCTTTGAACACAGCCTCTTCCACCAGGAGTATTTTTGTCTCACTTTTGGCAAGTTTCTTCCTTTTACTTTTTTAATTAAAAATTATTTTTAAAATGTTTATTTGTTTTTGAGAGAGAAACAGAGCACAATCAGGAGAGGGTCAGAGAGAGA
>NW_027548092.1:0-794 GCF_008692635.1 Crocuta crocuta
TTCCTCTGCTGCTATGGCTCCAGCCTGGTGAGCTTTCTGCTCTTTGAACTCCCCCCATGACTGGGCCATAGAAGTTGCTCAAGAGACCCTCATTAATTAGAATATGTTGAGCACCTAACATATGTCAGTATCTTGGGCTGTTCCCTATCAAGATAAGGGTTTGAGCACCAGGAGCGGATTTGGGAGGTGATCCCATGAAGCCGTTGGTGGTCAGGGAGTGAGGAAGTGACAGAGGGAAAGGAAGGAAGCAAATAAAATATGTGATTGGGCAGGTGCCCACTGTGGGCACCTGGGGCTGGGCTGCACCTGGGGACCCCATGGAGGCTGGGTAGAATAGTCACCTCGAAGTGATCTCCCAGGGGGAAGTGAGCTCGGATATTATCTCCCCAATCCTGGGATCGTTGGTTGAGGGGTCCTGGGGAAGGGGAGGGGTTTGGCGTCAACTCCCTGGCACTCCTGGGCTGCCCTGCAAGTGAAGCCAAGAGGGCACAAAACATCAGCATGAGGAGGGCTGCGGGGATATGGGTGGGTATGTTCGTGTCTGTGTATGCCGGCAGCTGGGGATCCAAAGATGAGTATAGCAACCCCTGCCATAAGAGTTCACAGTCTAGCGAGGGAGCAGGGCGTTAAACACATCATTCCAGCCTAACCTGGTAAATACCAGAATGGAGGTTTCTATCTTGAGCTGTGGGAGCTTAGAGGGGAGACATAGGACCAGCCCGAGACTCAGGGAAGATGTCCTGGAGAAGAGAAGAGAGCTGGAGTCGGGGGGTGGGGTGGGGGGGTGGGATGAG
>NW_027548093.1:0-795 GCF_008692635.1 Crocuta crocuta
AAAAAAGGGTTATGCTTTTCCATTTGTGCAGCTATTATCCCTTCTGCATGATCACCCAGCAAGACCTGCCCTCTTAAACCCTCAGCTCCAAGGTTCCCATTCAGATCCATTTCCTAAATAAAAATTTTTTAGGTTTTCAGCCTGCTCCCACCCCATCCTTGCAATCTCCACTGGTATGACAAGGCTAATAAGTGTCTTCTCATACAGTAACATTTTCTCACAGGTCTAGAAATTTGTACTTACCATTTGAGAGAAGTAACTTAAGGTCATAAAAGCAGGCTCTAATTTTATGCTTAATCTAAACCACTACAATCCTCTTGTTCATTCTACCTGTTCAACCTCAATTAACACTTTATCACATGCCCATATACCCACAGTCTAAACATCCTCATGTACCTCTAATTTCACCCAGGAGACACACCATTTTTAACAAAAATAACTGCCCTGTCTTTTCCACACCAAAAAACTGTTCAGGACAATTGATGCTTATTATTTTAATCATTCTCAATAGAAACTGTTCTGGATACAACTTAATAAAATGGGCTCAGACAAGCAATATGATAAATAATAAATGAAAGATTTTATTCATCTTTGTAAAGAACAGGCACTCAAATGTTAATGGTCAACCATAATCCTGGAATAAAGAGGCTTACTTTTAATAAGAAGCAAAAAACCTTCAACTTTTAGATGAAAACACAAACCAAAAATTCCCTCAGCTATCAAAATAAAAAACTCCATTTCATAATGGTAGTTTTGGCTTTCTCAAAGCCAGGCAAACACCACCCCCTCCCCCCC
>NW_027548094.1:0-795 GCF_008692635.1 Crocuta crocuta
TCTCTCTGCCTCTCTCCTGCTTGCACTCTCTCTCTTTCTCAAAATAAATAAAGATTTTTTAAAAAGTGTGGGAAGGGAAGATCTATCTTCCCTTTACCTTTAAGCAGAAACCTGAACAGAGAGGGAACCAGGCCTACCATGTTTATTTGGCAGGAGAGCATTCTGTGAAAAGGGAAAGCAAGTGCAAAGGCCCTGAGGCCGGAGCAAAGCGTGCTCAGTGTGGCTGATATGGATATAGTGAAAGGGTGAGTGGCAGGGGTTTAGAACAGAGTGGTGGTAAGGAGCCAGATCATTCTGAGATGGGAAGCCATTAGGAATCTTTAAACAGAGGTTTGAAGTATGCTTTTGCTCCTGCAATATCACAGAGTAGCACAGAATCTCAGGAAGTTCCTAACTTGTTAGTCTTATTTATATGCTTGGTGATAAGATACTTTCTGTCCAAAACTGCTCACTTTTATTCTACAATCAAACAGCTTTATTATTAGACATTCTTATATTGTTTCCCTCAGCTGGGAATGAATGCCAAATAAGAGAGAAAATAGCATTAACAGACATAAAGGACTTGTATGGCCTTGGGCATATCAGTTTACTCTCTCTGGGCCTGGGCCTTGGGAGGCTTCTCTGTGAAATGAAAGAACCATGGAAACCAATCATTGGGCTTCTTTTCTCCTCCAAAACAAATATGAAGGCACTTTTTGGAATTGCCTGGGTGATTTTAGACAGCATGACCGACTAGAATCACTTTAATATACCGACTGGCCTCAACTTGCATCAGAGTCGAGGTGATTAATTACA
>NW_027548095.1:0-795 GCF_008692635.1 Crocuta crocuta
AATAATAATAATAATAAATAAAAAAATTAAAAAAAATAAAAAAATAAAGAGGCACTTACTTTTAGGATCTCCCTAATTAAAGAAAGTGAATACTTCTTAAATGTCGCACCACTCTGGAAAAACAGTTTATCAATTTCTTATAGAGTTAAATACATATTTATGATATTATCTTGTAACACTATTCCTATGTATTTATCTAAAAGAAATGAAAATAAATGCTCAAACTAAATGTATATATAAAATTTTATAGTAGCTCTATTCATAATCACCAAAACAACCCAAATGCTAAAAAACTGGTGAATGGACAAATTGTGTTACATCCATTCAGTGGAATACTGCTGATGATACAAAGGAGTGAACTAAGGAATGTTTCATGCAATGTGTATGAATCTATAAAGATTATTCCAAGTGAAAGAAGTCAGATTTAAAAGGATACTGCATGATTTCATTTTTGTAATATCCTGATAATGGCAAAGTTATAAGGACAGATCAATAGTTGCCAGGGGCTGGGGTGGTAGGAGGGGTTTGATTACAAAGGATCAAAGGAGAACTTAGGGGTGATGAAATTGTCCTGTATCAGGATTGTTGTGGTCACTACACAACTGAACATATTTGTCAAAACATGCAGAAATATTTATTAAAATGAGTTAATTCTGCTATTTATAAATTCCAGCAACTCAAAGAAAAGAAAAAATGAGTGAGGACATATATGTCCTGGGGGTTTCCAGGATTTTTTTTTATTGTTTTATTTTTGAGTACAGTTGGCACACAATATTAAAACATTTTTTATCTTTC
>NW_027548096.1:0-789 GCF_008692635.1 Crocuta crocuta
GCTATTGTACATTTTGGATCTTTAAGAGGGGAGTTTAGAATATGCCAACCACCTACATTGTACTGTGCTATAGTATACTGTATTATATTATACTTTAACATATTGCATCATACTGTACTGTATTATTCTATATAGCACATTGCACCACACTATACTGTACATGGTATATTACATTGCACTCTATGCTACTGTATTCTACCGTATTGTGTTACACTTTACTATATTGTACTGCTTTGGCACTGTATTACACTATACTGTACATATACTATATGTATAGTATAATACATAGTAGTGGTACTATACTGTGTACTGTATATCACATTGCGCTGTACTCTGTCTTGTACTATACTATATTATACTGTACTATATTGTGTTATCATATCATATTGTATTTTCACAAAGCCAGACAAGCTCTGTGAAAAGTCCCTTTGGAAAACACCAGTATAAGGTTATCTCTTCTCTTTGGCTCCCCTCACAAAAGAATTTCCTCTGGAATTCCAGTACTAAATACTCCCCAATAGCAGAAGTGGGTGCAAACCACACTGAACTGTAACCCTAATTAAGATGGATTCCTCTGCACGAGGATGGTTATAGTCCCAGGTGTCAAGGTCATTTTCAAATATGTTAATAGTTCCTCTTGACAAAAGCAGGGTCACCATGTCCCCAAGAAAGAGGCATGATGAGAAGAGCCAGCCCCTGCCCATCGACGCTCTGAAGGCAAAAATACACACAGACACACAGACACACACACACAGACATAGACACACACACACACACACACACACACAC
>NW_027548097.1:0-795 GCF_008692635.1 Crocuta crocuta
TCAGTTCCTCAGGAGAACTTTGACCTGGTTTTCTTTTGAGGTGATCTGGACCAAGCTTCTCACCAGCTTTTCCCAAATGTAAGCTGACCTTAGGACACCTTGCCTCCAGGTGCAGCCGTAAGTCCCGCACGCTGCGGGGCCTCTGCTGCGGAGGGACTCAGACACCGGTCTCCTCAAGCCACTGGCAAGGGTAACGGGGCTGTGGTGAGGTCGGCCCAGCACATCCTGCCCGGGAAAACGATGGCCGTGAAGATCGCTGACGAGACTCCACAGAACTGCCCCAGCCTCCAGAGACTACCCGGCAAAGCGGGAATCCTGAAGGCGCAGCACAGTGAAACACTGGAAGTGACCGGGGCTGAGGCGACGCCCGGCCTTGCGAGGGGCGGCTCTGGGGGAGGAGAGGCGTTTGAGCACCTGGTGGCTCATGACAGTAGGAAAGAGAAGAGGCTGAGGGCCAATTCCATCACGTAGTGTCTTCTGTGCCGACTGTGGCCAGGGCTGCGCTGTCCATGGCGACTTAAGGCGGAAAACCTGCCCTCAGAGGCCGGTATGAGTACCGCAATTGCAAACTCTGGCTTCAGCCACAAATTCACCTTTTCCGGCCAGCTGGACGCCTTCCGGGGCAGCCCCGCTTCGTGCCGCCGCCAGCTCTTCCCGGGGAGAAGCAGAGGGAGTCACCCAACGCACACTGCTCAACACAGCCCCGCCTTTTGAGGGACGGAACTCCCAGGAGCTATGGGAGCGGTGCCGAGCAGAACAGACCACAGTCCGTGCCCGGCGGTGGAAGGTGGAAAC
>NW_027548098.1:0-795 GCF_008692635.1 Crocuta crocuta
CAAATACCATATGATTTCACTCGTATGTGGAATTTAAGAAACAAATGTAAAAAGGACAAGAAATAAGCCATCCCAAAAAATAGACTCATAACTCTAGAAAACAAACCAATGTTTACCAGAGGGGAAGTAGGTGGGGGAGAAGTAGAACTAGGTAAAGGAGATTAAGAATACACTGATCATGATGAATACTGAGTAATATATGGAATTGCTGTCACTGTATCGTACACCGGAAATAAAATACTATATGTCAATTATACTGGAATTAAGATTTTTAAAAAGAAAAATAGAGAATTCTATATTCTTCTAATGGTGGTGGGTAAATCACTTTTAAATCTTATATAAACATTAAAGGCTAAAGTACTAAAAATAAGTATAACAAAAAATGAGAAGACACACAATAATAATGTATATAAATTGTGACAATTATAACAAAGTGTAGAAAGAGGAGTTAAAGTGTAGAAATTTTGTGTGCAGTTGAACTAAACCGGTTATCAGTTTAACACAGACCATATATTAAAATAGACTGGATAAATACATAGAGAGAGACTGCAATTTAAAATAGTTATAAATATCAGATATTTTATGTAAAAGCCAGGGAAACCACATACACACACATACACACACACACACACACACACTCATACACTCACTAGAAGTTGCACAAAAGAAAAAGGAATCAAAGCATATTAATACAAACAAAACATAACAGAGGAAAAGACAGACAAAATGAATAAAAGACTAACAGAAAACTGGGGGGAGGGGCAAGATGGCGGAGAAGGAAGGAGCTCCGTACTT
>NW_027548099.1:0-793 GCF_008692635.1 Crocuta crocuta
TGAGATCATGACCTGAGCCAAAGTCAGATGCTTAATTGCCTGTGTCACCCAGGCGTCCCAAGGTATTATTTTAAGTACATTATTCATCATAATTTTTCTATTCTGCCAGGTCTTTTCTCCTACCCTGAATTTTTTGAACATTTCAAAACCTTTTAAAAATCGAGAGAATAATACATTTTGCAACATTAGTTTCTCTCTCCTGTGTACTGTTTTTTTCTTTTTTTTCCTGAATTACTGGAAAGTAAATTACAAAAACCGTGGCACATATATTTCATTATACATTTTCTGTATAATGTATACATTATACATTTTCATTATACATTACTGAAGAATATGGAAGTTCATTTCATAAATATGATGCCATGAACACACCTAAGAAAATTAACAATAATTCCAAAATGTCATCTAACATACTGTGTATATGTATATCAAATTACTATAATTGTCTCCAAAATGTATTTTATAGTCTTGTTTCCTTTTCAGTCCAATGCAAACAAAGCTCATGTTTTGCCCATGGTTATGTCTGTTTAATGCTTTTAATCTTGATTGTGTAACACCCTTTTTTTTCCAGGATTGAAAGATTTAGAAAATTAAAATACAGAATGGTCAGTTAATTTGAATGACAGATAGACAATGAGTCATCCCATAGTATAATATATACCATGCACTAAAAGATGATCTTGTCATTCATCTGTCATTCAAATTTAACACCGTGTCCTGTATTTTATCTGGAAACTTAACTTTTTTTTTTTGTACTGTATTGTATTTATTTTTCGAGCCCCGCTTTAAAAGC
>NW_027548100.1:0-795 GCF_008692635.1 Crocuta crocuta
GGGTCCAGACCTCGGGGCAGAAAGTGAGGACAGAGCTGAGGGGGGAGGGGGCCCGAGAAGGTCAAGGTCCCAGGGGTCCTGGTCAGACTCAGGACGAGGTTCAAAAGGAGGCTTAAGGGAATCTTATGTGAGAGGGAAAATATTTCGGCAGCCAAGACCTGGACACAAATACGTTGACTTTTATTAATTTCCAGAAGTGCTGGCTCTGGCCCGCCAGCCCTCCCTTCTGGCCGGTGTCCTAACCTGCTCCGAACACGCAGCCCGTCCTGTGGCCGCCGGTCAGTCCGGGTTGGCTAACCGAGTCAGAGCCTGGTTCGTGGTTCCAGCTGGGCCCCCCCGCTTCCTCCGTGGACCCCTCTGCCCACGTGCTCGGTCAGGCCGCCCAGCACCAGGACGTCGGCTGCTGGCCTTGGCGTGTGTGGCTTCCAGCCCGGCGCCCAGTCAGCGGACCCTCCCTCAGCCCGGCCAGCTGTGTGCACCTGCTCCAAAGCCCCCCACATTCAGAGAAGGCACGCCGTTCGGGGAGACTTTCTCTTGACTTTTCCGCTCCCAAGGTAGGAAAATTTTAAGACACCAAAGACAGAGAGTTTCCAATGTTTTCCCTGTCCCTTAATGTCCCACTCAAGCCCGTGGCAAAGCGGCGTCCAGCGGTCGCCTGCCTCGTCTCCAGCCCTTTGAGAGAGCTGGGACCATTCCAGACACTCAGTGGTCCTGGACCCTGGGCTTCGAGTCTCCGGGACGGACGGACAGAGCAGCTGACAGACCCACAGCCCAAATCCCAACTCGGCCTTGATG
>NW_027548101.1:0-795 GCF_008692635.1 Crocuta crocuta
TATTCTCCCTCATTTGATTTTTTACCAAGTCTTGTAGGATTTTCCTTCTGAATATGACTTGAGTCAGCTCCAGTATTCTCTCCTTATTTATATCACCACTTAGTTCAACCCCTATTTATCTGTCATCTGAATCTCTAATCTATTCTTTAATGGTCTCCCTTTATTCAGTCTTGTCAGTCTTAACATGATCTTTTAGGTTACAATCAGATTCATCTTTCTTAAATAAAATATGACTGTTATCCTCTTGTTTAAAAATTCTTAGTTGCCCTACAACCACTAAAGGGAAATGTTTAATCTCATTGTCTGGAATAAAGGCCCTTGATGAAGTGACCACAGACTACTTCTAATTCAACATTTGCCACTCTATATCCTGCAATTTAAACTGTGGTTTCCAGCACATACCATTCTATTTTATAGGTTCATGATTTATTCACAGTGTTTTTTTGATTGAAAAAGAAATATTTCTTGAAAAATAATGGCTAGAATAATTATTTCTTCCAGTTATCTAAAGCACCTTGGATGTATAGACAGCATAACATATCCCACAATTTAATGAATTTACCCTTTCTTTAAAAAATTTAAATAATATTGTCTTACTCACTAAATTGGATGCCCCTCAAAAACCAAATAATATCCCTTTAAAAACAGGACTTTGGACTGTCTTTGCCTATAACTGATATACAATAAATGCTGGTTCAGCTTACAGATAATTACATACTTCTGTTTATCTATATGAACAGGAAATTCTACTTAGACCTACTTTATAGTTTAATCAAAACCAAAATTTTAATGAAG
>NW_027548102.1:0-795 GCF_008692635.1 Crocuta crocuta
TAGTATAATACTGGGCCATAAGAAATAAAAAATCGTGCAACTTATGGCAACATGGATGGACCCAGAAGTTATTATGCTAAGTGATATAAGTGAGAGAGGCAAAGGTATATATATACCACATGATTTCATTTGTATGTGGAATCTAACAAACAAAACAAAACAAAAAACAAACCAGAGCAAAGCAAAACAAAACAAGGGAATAATCCAGGAAAAATACTCATAGTTACAGAGAACAAACTAATGGTTGCCAAAGAATATGGGATGTTTGGATGGATGAAAAATAAAGGGGATTAAGAGTCACAATCTTCTGATTAGAAAAGAAGACAATGGAGATGTATTTTATAGCATAGGGATATAGCTAATAATATTTTAACAACAATATATGGTGATGGTAAGTACCCATTTTGATAAACATTTTATTAATGTATATAATTATCAAATCCCTTTGGCATATACCTGAAATTAATACAACACAGTATGTCAATTATTCCTCAATAAAAATAAATACATCGTTTTATGAATACTAAGCACTAGGGGCACCTGGGTGCCTCAGTTGGCTAAGCATTCAACTTTTGATCTTGACTCAGGTCATGATCTCACTGTTCCTGAGATTGAGCTTCACGTTGGGCTCTGTCTTGATGGAATGGAGCCTGCGTGGGGCCTTTTTCTCTGTTTCTCCAATGATCATGCCATGTATCTCCCAAATAAATAAACTTAAAAATAATAAATAACAAATCAGAATGCAATGATATTGTAAGCAATCTGTAATGAAATTGGCCTGTACGAATCAATCAA
>NW_027548103.1:0-795 GCF_008692635.1 Crocuta crocuta
TATTTATTTTTTTTACAAATAGTTTAGTGTCAAATTAGTTTCCACTGACCATGATTTATTTAAAGAGTGTCTCACTAATGGACAATTAGGGATCTAGGCTTTTGTTATGGAAACAAAGCTTCAATAAATAATTGGGGAACATTTATCATTTTACACATGTATGACTCTAGCTGTAAAATCCCTACAAGAAAAATTACCAGGCCAAAGGATGTCTTAATTTGAAACTGCTATAGATATTGCTAAATTGTCTTCCCTGGAGTTTGTACTGTTTAACTGTCCCACCAACAGTAATGAGAAATACATTCATTTTTTTTTCTTTCATTCATTACATAAATATTTACTGCATATCCCCTGCCTCTTAGGCACCATGGGAAATACTAGGGATGTAACTAAGACATAGTTTCTGCCCTGAAGGAGCTCATAGTCTGGGACAGTAGTGCTTAACAGGGGTAATTTTACTCTCAGGGGGACATTTGCCAAAGTCTGGGGACACAACAAAGAAGTATGTGGTCCAAAGTGTCAATAGTGCTAAGACTGAGAAACCCTGGTCTGGTGGGAGTGACAGACATCGAAATGTGGAAAAGTTGTGTTCTTGAAACTTAGAGGAGAGGCTTCTGAAGGCCAATCAGAGAAGCGGGAATGGGTGAGAAGGAAAAGACAACAGCCAGTGTGAGACATGGAGGTATGTGAGTGGTCTTGAGTGGCTAGCCTAGCGAAAGATGTATAACCATCATGGACCTGACTGAGAAGGGGCCTTAGTTGCTAGGCTAAAGGATGTGATCTTTAAGCAATGTG
>NW_027548104.1:0-795 GCF_008692635.1 Crocuta crocuta
CTGTCTGGGCCATTACCTTAGGGACCTTCTCACACTGGCTGTGCTCATGATCCGTGGCTGTGTGCCTGTGGCATGCCAGGCCACGTTGTTTATTTCCTGCATCCACTTTACTCAGAGGTTGGTAACTTGGGGTGGGGTGGGAAGTCCGGTAATAACTGGGGAATAATTGAGAACATTTTATACTAAAAGAAACAGCACACATATATTATGAGTGGAGTGCAAAAGTTGAGTGCTTTTAGCAGGAAGCTTTAATTAAGTTTCCAAGCTCTGGGGGGTGCTCTTTGGCTAGACCCAGATAGTCAGGAATAGGGTCCCCTCTCCCTGATGGTAGGATGCCTGAGCGGAGATGATGCTGTGTATAGATTTGAGGTCCTGAACTTGTGCAGAATTACTGCAATGGGTGCCAGAACCCACTCTTGCATAAACATTTTCTCCATCTGCAGATACGCAATGCACCTGTGTGTGGAAGGGGTTATTTATATTTTTGTTGTTGACAAGATGAAAAGTACTGCTCTCTGAAGCTCTTGTACTAGAACTGTCAATTCCATGAGGGAGGGAACTTGTCTCTGTTACTGCTGGATCCCCAGCACCTAGAATAGTGTCTGGCAGACAGCGGGTGCTCAATATGCTGGTTGAATGAACAGATGCGTGTATGTGTTCATGGCTACAAGAAGCTTTCCCCTCTCAGGCTGCATTTACCTTTCCAGGAATCAGTGTGTGGGGTGGCATCAGCATGGGAAGGTTGGGTGGAATGTGAAAAAGGCTGCTCATGCATATGCATACGGGA
Organism: Crocuta crocuta; assembly: GCF_008692635.1. Taxonomy (NCBI): domain Eukaryota; kingdom Metazoa; phylum Chordata; class Mammalia; order Carnivora; family Hyaenidae; genus Crocuta; species Crocuta crocuta. The sequence goes on from NW_027548104.1 coordinate 788, forward strand.
GACTGGCC
>NW_027548105.1:0-795 GCF_008692635.1 Crocuta crocuta
CCTCTTCTTGAGCTTCATGAAATGTCTCCACAGCATGAGGGTTAACGTCTTCAGCATTCTCAGGGCAACACCATTTTCCTCTCCTCCCCCTCCATCCCTCAGAGCAGCCTCTCCTGGTTGGGCAGATGGAGCTGGTTTTGTGTCACTTTTGTCAGACATGTTGGGGGCACCCAGGTACCTCCTCACTAGCTATGTCTGGGAAGCAAGGACACAGGTGAGAGCAAAGGAGGATGTGGCGGCGGCAGTGCTGCTGGGGTGAGGACGATGGGCTGTGGTTGGCATGCCGGCCACCACTGGTGGAGAGCCTTGCCTGGTGGATTCCCTGTCAGCCTTGAGCCGGTATTTAAATCTGGCCAAGGTCAGTGCAAGTTGGGGAAGAGCTCAGGAAAGCTTAAACTGCTATTAGGGCTCTAGATCTAAGCTCATCTGGGGTGAAGGGGTGACTGACAGGCGGTCTCTTCATCACCCCGCCCACCACATTGCCTCCAGTTTGCTTCTGTGAGGAGGGGCTCATTGCTTTCCTCTCCATGCAGACCTCAGGAAGAAAGACCTAGTTTATGATTACCAATATGTCATATGCAAATGATTTAAGATAGGTAGCTCTTTTAAAATGCAGTTTTATTTTAAAATGAACTCTTTTCCTGGGATTCCTGAGTGGCTCTGTCGGTTAAGCTAAGGACTCTTGATTTGGGCTCAGGTCTCTATCTCACCTTTCCAGGGATCAAGCCTGTCTTTAGGCTCTGTGCTGAGAGCACAGAACCTGCTTGGGATTCTGTCTCTCCCTCTCTCTCTGCC
>NW_027548106.1:0-795 GCF_008692635.1 Crocuta crocuta
GTTTGTGTTATTGTAAGCCACTACATTTATGGTAATTTATTACAGTAAGAAACTAAAGGGAGTCTATCAAGAAAATACAACAACATCAGTTTTTAAGTAACAGGATATAAAACACACCTTTGAAATCGGTAGTTGTCACATATGCAAATTATATTCAGATAGAAGTCATTTTTAAGAATAAAAACACTATTTTCCATAATAACACAAAAGAGAAAATACATAGCAGTAAATACTGTAAAATCTGTGCAAAACACATTCCCGGAGAGTCCCAAAGTAGAATGAATCAAAAATCAGAGGCATCCCTTTATGAGTCAAGGTTGTATGTATTGGTTCTTTGAATCACATTCTGATGATCTTATTAATTTTCTGTACTTTCTGTAGCATCCACTTAACTAGTATGTAAATTAATATATCTCTGTTAGTGGCAACATACAATGCCAACTTGGTCCTGTCTTTCTGCTCCAACATCTCTTTGCTACCAGATTCTCCATGTTGTAGCAGTTCGAGACACCTGAATGTCCACATCATTGACTCAGGAAATTAATACCAGAAATTATCATATTACCATGATTTAGAGTGGATGTAGGGGTATGAGTGTTAATGTGTTAGTTCTGCTCAAATGATACATCTCAACAAGTTGTGCAGAGTAGGGGCTTGTTCCTGAGGCTAATAAATCACTGAACATAGAGTATATTATTTAATGCCTTTTGTTTTTAGCTGTGAATTCCAGTTATAAGCTTAAGGAAGAAAAATATCACTTGTACCTTAAACAATTACAAAACACACACACACACC
>NW_027548107.1:0-796 GCF_008692635.1 Crocuta crocuta
CTTTCTCTTTTAACCGCTTGCCCTGTTTAATGAGAAAGAAAGAAGAGAAGAGAAATTTAACATTTGAATCAAAGAAACATCCTGCAAATCAGTCATAGCCTGATTATTCCATGGTTTGAATTAGCTGCTTAGAATGTGTGAGTGCCAAATTTATCACACAGGTGTTTCTCTGCTCCCCTCCATCACTCTGCCCCTCATGCCTGGGTTCTGTTTTTAAAAGTACAATAGTGTACTTTTGAAAATAAGTACATGTCTCTTGTTTCCATAAATATGTATTAACGCATCTGGATTCAAATTATTTAAACATGTTTATTAGAGAAAGAGAGAGAGAGAGAGCAAGCACTAGTGGGGGAGGGGAAGAGAGAGAGGGAGAGAGAGCCTGACATGACCATGAATTTATCACCTGAGCTAAAACCAAGAGTCAGATGCTTAATCAACTGAGCCCTCCAGGTGCCCTTCTAATTTAGATTCTCTATAATATTTAGCCATTTTTAATACACTGGTAAATACCAATCTTTAGAAATTGATTTTTCTAACACAATTTAAGGGATACTTTGTTAATTCTCTGAGATTATTTTATTTATACTAACTCAATACGGGGAGACTATCAAATTCCTTTTTCCCTGTGAGGAAAACATAATCGTCACTTCAATTCTTTGAAAACACTGCAGTATTGAAACAGAAAACTTACCAGATTTTTGAACTTGGATGATTCTGTGCTTTTTGGCAATATAAGGATTACATCAAGAATAACACAGACCTTGACCTTTTTGTTTTTATTCTGAGAGAGAGAGAG
>NW_027548108.1:0-796 GCF_008692635.1 Crocuta crocuta
ACTACAGCTCGGACTAGGGTGCCGATGCAGATCTGACAGAGTTGGTGGGGGTGATACATTCAGGAGATATGCGTGATGAAACATGATCAAGAGTCAGGAATGGTTAGATAGAGGGTGTGAAGAAGGTGGAGGTGTCGCGGGGTCTACGTCTGTTGCTGGCCTTCTCGACTTCTTGAATGGTAAGACCATTAACTGAAAATCGGGAGATGGGAGGAGTGGACCAAATCAAGAGGCCCCTTCACATGGGGTGAATGGGGAAAAACTCTTTATCTGCTGACCCACCTAGATTTGGGAGTTCATCTTTCACAGCAGAGAATTCACTTAGCCTAACGTGTATATCAAAGGAGAGTGAGGCCATGCGACTTCCCAGGGTCACGAGGCTGGTGAGGGGCTAAGCATTTACAGCCCATCTCTTACTCACTATATCACATTCCAACCTTAATAAAGGCAGCGTGTGACGACGTGGAAAGACGGGGATGTGGCTGGAGTGCTCCGTCACCAACCAAGACCTCAGCAAGGCCACAAAAAGCAGCTGGCCAGGGAATTTCAGACACAGTGATGCCCCCATAGTCTGTCAGCTGCCATCACATACCCACCTGGCAGACCCTCGCCACCTACCTGTACAGGTGCTTCTGGAGAGGCCTCTCTTCACTGTCCTTGGTTCTTGCCCAGGCTCCAGTGGGTAGATCAGCTCTGGCTTGGGAACAGGATGCCCTGTGCATGGAAAAATAAATGGGGCATATGTATGCAGGTAAGGACGAAAGAAAAATTCTCAAGTATACAGGGTTCAATCTCA
>NW_027548109.1:0-796 GCF_008692635.1 Crocuta crocuta
TACTCTGTTAAATATATTGGAATTTAAAATAATGGATAGTAATAATAATAAAAAGAAAAACACATGGGGAAGTTTTTCTAAGGGAGTAAGTCAGGCAGCAAAGGAAAATACTGTGTTTCCACTTTTATGATGTAATTAGAATTGGCACATTAATTGATACAAAAAACTGTAAATACAATTCTAGGATGAGAAGCTTCAGTTTGAGATGGAGAAAATATTCTAGAAAGGGATCATAATGATGATAAAACAAAAATGTGAATGCACTTAATATCACTGAATTGTACAGTAAAATATTGTAATATTGGTAAATATTATGGTAACATATGTAATATTGTAAAATTGGTGCTCGCCAACCTCTTGATCCCAGGTAGATTTTCAGCAGCTCCTCTGTCATTTGTAGAAATTCAAGTCCTGAAATTTTTATGATGAGGAAAACAAAGGCAGGAAGAATGGAACCAATAGGTATTACCTTAAAAAATGTGTCCCGCAGACGCACATCTGAGACATTCAGAAGATCACATTTCTAAATGGATTCATGAGTCATGTTTTACTAGATAATAAAGGGCAAACTTATCATGAAAATAACCAGACCACCAAAGACCTTGTAAACCTCATTTTCAACATGAAAATTCATTAGAGAGTTACTAATTCTTAAATAACCTAAAGAAAAAGTATACGATCAGCCACTCCTCACGATCACAAGAGCAACTCTTTCTGTCCATGGTTCCTGTCCCTGTACTTTAATAAAAGCATCTTTTTGCACTGAATACATCTCAAGAATTCTTCCAGATTTTTT
>NW_027548110.1:0-795 GCF_008692635.1 Crocuta crocuta
ACTTAACCAACTGAGCCACCCAGGTGCCCCTAGAGATTACTTTTTAAAAGATTTAGAAAAAACACAGACTACTATGAAATGACAGGTGGGTGGGATGATGTTGCTGTTGAAGTAGCGTCCTGCTTGCATATCGGAGGTCATCGAGAGCAGAGGCCTTCCCCGTGTAACTGACTCGAGCCACTAAAGCAAAGCCTGGCAAGACAAGCCCTTCCTACGTAAAGACTCTGGACTTATGCCTTTATGGCAGCTGGATTCGACCACCAGCACATCTACCGTTTGGCCTCCCACATCCCTGCACGCCGTCACCAGAGCGAGGCTACTCTACTGGTTACTGCAGAAGGTGAAGTTTCCAGAGGGGCGTGGAGCAGACAGGCCCTCAGGTGACCCTGGTACTTTGGGTTAAAGAACTTCTCCGCCACAACATAGTTTTGTCTAATTTTAAAATGTCATATTTGTGGACTTCAGACACTTCTGATCTCTAAACTTCACAATGACCCTCCAGGATAGATGTTTGCATCATATGATTTTGCAAAGACTGAAACAGAGGCCCAAAGAGGTGATATGATTTCCCCGAGGCCATCGGGCAAATAGAGTCTTTAAATTTAAATCCAAAGCCAAATGCTTATCTCGCGTTGCAAGGGACGCAAGCTATGCTTTTTGGACATCGTATTCTAGGACTTTGTGTTGCTGTTTCTTGGGTTGATCTGAACTCAACACGTAGATCTTAACTATAACTAACTAGAGGAGCAAGAAAACAGCCAGAGAGAAGCATTTCAAATAGACAAAGGGGCAGAT
>NW_027548111.1:0-796 GCF_008692635.1 Crocuta crocuta
AACCCTGAGATCATGTCTTGAGCAGAAGTTGGATGTTTAACCACCTGAGCCACCCAGGAGCTCCTCTCTTTGTATTCTTTTCATCTTTTATTTTCTCTCATTTCTACCAGTGACCACCAGGAGAAAATATAGATAATTTGACGAAAGCCTAAATGTTTAATGTACAACACTGTTGCTGTATTTTTGTTTCGTAAGCTTTAGTTTTATAAAAATACTTCACATTTCAAGACAGGTAGATAATTACAAAGATATACATTTTTAGCATGTTTTTATCAGATTAATATTTTCAATAAAAGTTTGTTTATAAAGCCAACTTGTAAAGTTATACTAACACATCAGAGCCATGATACAGTGCATCCTCCTTAGTTTTGTTTCCATGAGATTAGCTATGTTTGAATGTTCTATGTAATCTCAGTAAGATAGATTATATTGCTTTTAAGACAGATTCATTGATAACTTCTCATTTTCTAGGAGCTTATCATCCAATTTTAACCTATAACCAACTGATACAGGTGTAAGGAAGATGTTGCTTTGAATTCTTAATTTTAAAATTATTTAAATTGTTGCAATTTTAAGTACTTTCATCATAAGCTTTTTTCATATGTTCTCTTTCCTTTAAATTGGCTTTTCTTTTCCCTTAAATTTGATAAGTTAATGATACTCAGTTTTATATTTTCTTTCCAAGTAAGAATTAGAAATTATCATAAACATAAAGAATTTTCTTCTCTGCTCAGAGTTCTTTTGGGTTCTTTTGACCTTTGAGCAAGAATATTCTTGTTCTTTGTGAAACCATAAT
>NW_027548112.1:0-796 GCF_008692635.1 Crocuta crocuta
TTCTTTGGATGCCAAGGATATTTGAACTGAGAACATTTCTACAGAGTCAGAATGGATGGAAATACGGAATTTCCCTGGATGAAAATGTGAAGACCCATCCACTGATAAGGCCTTTCAAGACATTAACGGAAAAGGTAGGAATCTCACCTCTGGTAACACTGAGTGGCCATGCTGATTGTCCTTTCTTGGGAATTGTATCAGGCAGTCAGAGGAATTCAGAGCACATTCACTCTCAAGTTGACATAAACTCAGAAACTCACTAGTGAGCCAGACCCCCAAGGACCAGTTTCCAAGAGTCCAGCCTCACATTCTGTTCTTTGGCTCTGAGCACCCATTGGACGGAGAAGCACCATTCAGCACTTGGAGGCTGAGCCAAAATGCATTCATAATTCACTTGCAACAGGACAGGGAAGGGCTTTAGTTAGACTATTGTCATGGGGGATTTGGGGTTGGGGAAGCATTGAATTGCCAGAGAAAACTGAGATAGACATAACTTCCAGTTGTGACAGATAAAGGGAGTAGGGAGAAGGGCCCCTAGGGAAGTATGGACAGGTGTCTTTAAGATTTTATTATTATTATATATTATTATTATTATTATCTGATTCAACTCAATTCTGAATTGTTACCTGGGGATTCATAAGAGAACTCTTGTGAGTTCTCTGTAAGCTTTTGCCTTCAAATCACACATAAAGGATGGCATATGTATTTCTGTATGCATATTGGCCATGTGTAAAATGATGCAGAGCTCAAGAGAATCCTACATCTATGAAACTCTACTTTCCAAGCTCAAAGGAGA
>NW_027548113.1:0-796 GCF_008692635.1 Crocuta crocuta
GTGGCCACAAAAACCCCATTTCCACTTAAGATGCACACGTGAAACGATTCCCCAGCATCTCTAAGCCGTGAGGTGTTACGGCGGATGGCATCTAATCGTTCTAAATGTTGGCGTGCATGTCTTAGCAGCACATGCAATAATGGTGATTTTTATAATAGACATCTCGGATGCAGTGAAACTTGGTGACGGTGGACAGGCCTGTCATTTTACCCTAACCTATAGCTACGCTGGCCCCAAGAGACCTCAACCCTCTTGAACCCCTTCCTTCCGGCTTCCACCGGAGTCTCCTTGGGCGCACATTCCTGCTGGGCCCCGTGCCCCGCGGTGACAGCTGTCAGATGATTACAGCTCCTGCCGCGATGTCCCCCAGCAGTCCAGGCTCAGATCTGCCCGCCAAGTTCACAGTCACTTGGGATGTTCACAACGCGTTTCTCGCCAACATCCCCACAGTGAAGCTCCTGGTCCCCCACTATTTCTCAGGCTAGAAGCTCAGGCATCATCCACGCTTTTTCATGGCAGCAGAGCCTTCCACTCAACTACCTCTGCCTCCTTCTCCCCGTAGGAGCCGCCAGTGGCCAGGAGCCCCGTGTGAGCGCTCCTGCTTGCCGCCCCTCACGGGTTGGCCACTGCGGCCAGACTCGAGCCCTCATTAGGCTTGTGTGGTACTGTCCTGAACACGTTCTATATGTTCTAGAAATACACAGTATAGCACAGTGACTATACTTAACAGTGCTGTCTTTTAAATTTAATTATTGTTGGGGTGCCTGGGTGGCTTAGTCGGTTAAGTGTCCGACTT
>NW_027548114.1:0-796 GCF_008692635.1 Crocuta crocuta
CTTCTTCCTCTAATTGATGCTGACTGTTCAAAACCTGAGCTTGTTTGATATGCTTCTGTTATCTATAAAATTATATCAGCTTTCTATAGAATCCTATGTTTGCAATGCCCCCATTAAGTAAACATCCAGAGGACGGGTTTAACTTGTTTACTGTAGTCAGCTGTCATCCTAGTAAAGTGTCCCTCATTGGAGCCTCTTCGTAACAATGGAAAATTCATTGCCTCAGCACAAGGTACCATATGGCTGTTTTTTCCAGTGTATCAGTTAAGGATTTTGGCTGCTGGTAATATAATTCATAGTGACTTTAATAATAAAGACGTTTATTTCATATAATGTAAAGTTCAGAGATAAGGGATTCCTGGGTGTATTTGCTGGATCCAGTGTTTAGTGGCTGAAGACCTATGAACGGTACAGAGAAAAAAGGTCAGGAGTGGTCAGACAAATCCTTCCGACCATAGCTCGTACGTGATACCTGTGAAAGGAGGGGGAAAGGAAGAAGGATTAGGTAGCAAGAGCATAAGACTCCCCTGAGGCTCTGAGAAACTCAGAACCAGCCTAACAGGGAGCTCTACTGAAAATACATTCTGTAGAGGAGTCCCATGTTCGGCAGAAATAACGTAGTCCTGGTGTCTCACTGTGCCGTCACTGGCCCGCACTTCCTGAAGAGTTTGGGCTACATGCAGTTGCTGCCATAGATTGTTTGCAGCTGGGGGCTGTCAGCTACCTGCACTAGTTGCAACTGATCAGTAAGTTCTTTCTTGAACAGAGATCTGAGGTCCTTCCCCCCGCCCCCCCC
>NW_027548115.1:0-796 GCF_008692635.1 Crocuta crocuta
TTAGGAAGAGAGAATCACATGCAAAGGGGCAGTTGGTGGGGAATAGAGGGACTATCATGGTGGTAGCTACAGAATTGTACACAATTATGAAAATTCATCAAATACCTTAATATGTATGAATTTCATTGTATGTAACTAATACCTTCATAAAAGAGAAAAAGGTCATGCGAGGATGTTAAAAGTCTCTTAAGTTGTTGTATAAGTGGTTTTGGAAAATCATTTTAGCAGCAGGATAGAGAATGATTTGGGGATGAGATCAGCACCACAGAAATTGCAGAAGTCCAGGCAAGAACAAGCCAGAGTCTGAACAAAGAGCTAGTGGGTTGAGATGGATGATTTCAAACTGCACTGGAGAAAAGCAATGACAATTTAGTTAGTGCTCACACCCATTGTCTCTTTTCTCCCAGTCCCTGAGAAGGAGAAGATATTATCCTTGCTTTACAGAGAAAAATTGACTCCAAGAAATTAAGAAAATCCTAGGAGCCTGGAGAGATATCACAAATGGGCTGGCTGGCAGGTATCAGGACCCTTCCCTTCCTGTTAGAATTCATTCCAATTGATTATTAGGTCTTAAGATCTTCCTTGGTTATAATATTTGTTTATACTTTGGAAGGTGATAGTTATATAAAATATAGCAATGTTAGCTATCACTAATAATGATAGTAGTCTTCCACTTTAAAATTTATAGACCACAAAAAATAAATAAAATAAAATTTATAGACCACAAAGCTCAGAGATTAATAGCATATTGCATATCAACCTCCAGATCAATAACACGCCTTATTTCTTTTTTTTT
>NW_027548116.1:0-796 GCF_008692635.1 Crocuta crocuta
TGATGAATTATTTCAGGATGGGGGGCCTGACTGGTACCAATTAGAATTTAGAAAGCTGCAATGTCTTACCTTGACTTATGAATAAACTTTTAGCAAGACTTTGTTTTCTCCTGGGAGTCTCCACATCCGTGGAGATTAAAGCCCCAGAGGAAGCTAGGAAAGTGCCCCACTAACAAATCATTATTTTGAGAGAAGAGACCTTGACCTAGTGTGAACGGATCTATTAATCACTTTTAATACAATTCTCTTAAACACTGAAGCAATCTTGCATTTCTTGAAAGCTTTATGAATAGAACTCAGCAATGCATAACAGTACTTTCCTTAAATTCTAGAAACAGAGATCCATTTTCCTAATGCAAAAAAGAAGGAACTTTTCTGTTTCAATTCGGTGCCCTTATAAGAGTGTCTCCTTTTCTTTCAGTGCCCGTGTGGACAAGGACGCACCCCAGGACCAGAAGTGTTTCCTTGGGAATCATTAGTGCTGTGAGTATTTCTTTGCTACAGAGAAGCAAAGAGTACTGTTTTGGATAACGTTTTGCTTTTCTCTGGAATGAATAGCTATGGCTAGCCTTGATGCCTTGAAATCTAGAAATAAATTCCAATACATGAATCTCATTCTCATACAGAAAAGTCTTAACCTGACTTGGACTTGGACCAACAAGCAGTCTTAATTCACTGCATTTTCACCCAGAATCATAAATCCTTGGAATGAATTTCAAAGTGGCTATCTTTATTTGCATCCCAGTGTTGCATAGTCCCCCAAGTAGTGATTCTTTTTGTTGTTGTTGTTGTTGTT
>NW_027548117.1:0-795 GCF_008692635.1 Crocuta crocuta
AAGTCGGACGCTTAACCGACTAAGCCACCCAGGCACCCCAACTCTATGTACATTCTTGTACAGCAGGTCTCTAGAACATTCCCATGTTGCATGATGAAAAGCCAAACCAACTGAACAGCCACTCCCGATCCCACCCCAAACTCCTGGTAACCACCATTCTATTTTCTGCTTCTAAGAATTTGACAACTTCATATACTTCATATAAGTAGAATCATGCAGTATCCAAAACTTTGACATTAGAATCTCAGAGAGATGTTTGCACTCTCATTTTCATGGCAGTATTATTATATGCAAAGGATTAAAAAAAAATCTAAATGTCCACCAATGGATTAATGAATAACGAAAATATAGTGTATATACAGCATGGGATTTCATTTAGCCTTAAATAAAGAAGGAAATCCAGTCATACGTTACAACATGGGTGAGTCTTGAAGAAATTCTGCAAAGTGAGAAAAGCTAGTCATCGAAGGCAAATTCTGCAAGAGACCTTTTAATGCTGTATGTTGTAGAGTCATAATCTGCTTTTCCTTATGAAGGTAAGATTTCTTTTAAGATAAACCACTGTTACACTCATTTGTATAGTCAAAAATAAAAACTTCATGTCATTAATTAAAACAGAATTTCATTCATACTAATTATCTAAATATTCCCCATAAAGAATTTGAGACTAACTCCTTATAGAAAATATAAAAAAGACCAGGAATAAACATGATTAATATTCTATTAGTGTTATATCATTTAAAAAAGAACTTTTGCTCTTTGGGCATTCGTTTTCCTACTGGAGGGGGGGAAAAA
>NW_027548118.1:0-797 GCF_008692635.1 Crocuta crocuta
ATGCTCTCTAGGAGACTCAAGTCTCATAAGATAATCATTGGTAGCAGGCGTATAGCATGGTTAGGAAAGAAGGATTTGGAAAAAGTCAGACCTGGATTTGAATTCCAGTTCTTCTGACATTTAAATGGGCAAATGTAAGTTATTTATACTTTCAAAGCTTTGGTTACTTTATCTCTAAAATAGACATGAAATGATAATGATGTTTATGAGGAAGAGCCTGTAGCTAACTCAACACATCTGCTGAGCACCTGCCATCAGTTAGGTACTGTGCTGAATACTTAACATACATGTCATTATTAAATTTTACTGGACCCTATTACTGTCCTAATTTTTCAGAGATTTAGGGAGGTAAGAGACATTCTAAGAATGCACAGGCTAATAATCAGTAGAGTCAGCATTTAAACCCAAGTTGGGTTGACTCCAGAGGACATGCTCTTAGCCACTGAAGAAGCATGATGCGTAAGGGTGCTGGGTGCAGCCAGAAAGGATAATAACAATTCTACATGTAAACCGATGTGATGGCAAAATTACCTTATTGAGATAGTCACCAGAGGCACGAGAAAAGATAGAAGTTGTTGTTCCAGGTTGATGAAATAGCTACTTGCATGTCTATCCACTGAAATCAGGGTAGTAAAAACATCACTTCTATCTGTGATTTCAGATATTTCAGATCTTTAGGATATAACTTATGAATGCACAGACAAATGATATGTGCCTGGTGTCCACAGGGGTCTTCGTTCTCACAGCATAATGTTCACTTTCAAGAATTAGATCCAGAAGGAAAAAACAAAAGTAAG
>NW_027548119.1:0-797 GCF_008692635.1 Crocuta crocuta
CTTTTAGGATTTTAATTGTTTCCTTCCTCGTATATCTAGGTTTTTAATCTTTTCTGAATTTATTTAATCCATACCTTTTGTATGGTTTAAGAAAGTGGTCCTTCTTTCTTCTACATGTTTCTGTCCAGTTTTCTCCAACACCTTTTGCTTAAAAGTCTACCCCCTCCCACCGTCGGATATTATTTTCTGCTTTCTTCAAGATTAGTTGCCCATATATTAGTGTTTTCATTTCTGTTTTTCCAGTTTGTTCCATTGATCTATGTGTCTAATTTTGTGTCAGTACCACACAGTCTCAATCACTACCACTTTGTAAGATAACATGAAGTCTGGAATAGTGATGCCACTAGATCTGCTTTAGTTTTTCAAGATTGGTTTGTCTATTCAGGCTATGTTGTGGTTTCATGCCAATCTTAAGAATCTTTGTCCTATCTCTGTGAAAAATGCTGGTGGTATTTTGATAGCTATTGCATTTGGGTAGTATAGTCCTTTTAGTAATATTTGTTCTTCCAAACCATGAGCATGGGAAGATTTTCTTTGTGTCATCATCAGTTTCTTTCAACAGTGTTTTATAGATTTCAGAGTACAGATCTTTTTTCTTTTTTAACATTTTGCTTTTTTTGTTAACATGTATACTATATAAATATATAACAAAGTGTGAAAGATTAGTAACTGTAGGTAACTTTCTTGTTTTTTAATTTTGCATTTTTTTGGTTTATTGTCAAGTTGGTTTTCATATAACACCCAGTGCCCATTCCAACAAGTACCCTCCTTCATGCCCACCACCCTTCTTCCCTTCT
>NW_027548120.1:0-797 GCF_008692635.1 Crocuta crocuta
TTTTTTTTTTTTTAAAGCACAAGAAGGCAGCGTTGGCGAGTATGTGGAAAAAGGGGAACGATCATGCACTGTTGTGAGAAATGTAAATTTGTGCAACACTGTGGAAAATTCTGTGGAATTTCCTCAAAAGATTAAAAATAAAAATGCCATGTAATCTAGTAATTCCACTACCCTGCATTTAGACAGAGAAAACAAAAACACTAATTCCAAAGATTATGTGCACCTTTATGTTTATTGTAGCATGATTTCAGTAGTCAATTATAGAAGTGCAAGTGTGCACTGAGAGATGAATAGATATAAAAACATAGTATATAAATATATACAATGGAATATTATTCAGGCATAAAAACTTGAGAACTTGCCATTTGTAACAACATGGACGTCTTAAATGGTATTACAGTAAGTGTAAGAAATCAGGAAGAGAAAGAGAAAGAATTTTACTTATGCGTGGAATGTGAACAAACAACAACAAAACAGATTGTAATAGGGAGAGCAAACTGGTAGTTGGCAGAGAGGTGCGGAGTGGGGGAAAGGTAAAATAAATTAAGGAAATTAAGGGGTACAAACTTCCAGTTATAAAGTAAGTAAGTCACAAGAGATGAATAGTGCAACATAAGGACTATAGTCAATAACATTTCAACAATGTAGTATGATGATAGATGGTGAATTCACTTATTCTGATGAGCTTTGAGTAACGTATAGAATTGTTTGGGGTTTTTTTTGTGCGTTTCAAGATTTTATTTAAATTCTCATTAGTTAACATATAGTGTAATATTAGTTTTAGGAGTAGAATTTAG
>NW_027548121.1:0-797 GCF_008692635.1 Crocuta crocuta
ACAAGCATGTTTCCAGAATGAATTATACTCACAAACCAAGGTTTTCCTGGAATCTACATTGAAACATTTCAGTTTTAACAACTGGCCCTGTAGCACTTAGGATTTAGTTAGAGAAGTCGAAGCCCTCTGAATGATGAAGAATGTGGATTGTTATGGTCATTAGCCCTTACAGAATCGCAGAGGCTGGTGAAGCAGTCTATGTCTAGTGTTCGGCCTGAAGTCAGCAAGGACACCAATCGGAGAGGAGAGATGGTCATGAAATGGGGGGAGTAAACACAGATTAGGATTGTTAAGGACAAGCTGGAACCCATGAGGACAAACTAGAACCTGTGAATACAGATTGGGACTTGCATTTGTCTGTCACTGTATCGAACCTTTAGTGATGTATGTGATCTATAGAATAAGGTGGTGCCTATGGCCACACCGTTGAACATGCACTTAGTGTAGGGTTCAGGAGAGCTAACGGAGGAGATCTGGTGGGAGCCAGAGAGCTGCAGCCAGGCTGTTGGCCCTCCTCTACACGGGGAGCCAGCAGATGAGCGCCTGGCTCTACACTGACTTTTAGAGCATAAAAATGTTTTCTGCTTTACTTCTGCCTTTCAAACCTCGCACAAATTTCTCCTTTTACTAACCCTAGTATAGAAGCCTAGGATCATACAGGGAAGGGTGTCCTGGGAAATGCAGTTCCATCTTAGCTAACTTAATGTGGTAGAAAGCCAAGGAAGTCCACTTCTTCAGAAGCCCTGAAGTAAGGATTGAAGATATGTATCCGGTGTATTTTTAGTCTGTCTCAGTTC
>NW_027548122.1:0-797 GCF_008692635.1 Crocuta crocuta
ATTATGGCTGCTTTAATTCAAGGGCAACTGAATCTAAATTTTAATTAAGGGTTAGCTGAACTGCGATTATCCAAAAGTTTGGCAACACGTTTTTTTGTTTGTTTGTTTCTTTTTTGTTTTCTTAATTTCTTTTCCGAAAATGAACCCCAGGGACCTGTTGGTGACTATCACCCGTACTCCTTACTGACGGCTTTGGTGTCTGGTTGGTGTTGTGTTTCGGTCTTTATCCGTAACTGGAAAGGAAAAAAAGAGAGCAATTGTTGAAGAGATCTATTTCTATGTATCGTTTCCAAAGTGGTTTGGTTTTGTTTTGTTTCCTTCCCCTTTCTTGCCTGTGTCCAGTTTTCAGAATAGGTTTTTCATCATCCGCTGTAGACGCACCCCCCTGCCTTGTGCTCCGGGCTTGCTAGTGGGCTGTGGAGAGTAGAGGCTCATTCAAGGCTTCATTCATCTCTATATTGTGCCCTTTCTTCAGCACATCTGCTCCTGTCATGCTGAACTTTTCCATGAAAACACGGGCGAGCCGCGGCCTGGCGCCAGGCCTCCCGTCTGAGCGCGTGCAGTCGCACTGTGTGCACCAGAGGGCGCCGATCTGAACCCCGCTGAGTCACCCGCCACCTGCAGCCCCCACTCCCTGCCCCCGCCTGTCACAAGCTGCCTAATAACTGGGACTCCCTCACCACTGTTCATGCCCTGAGTCCCCGAGAACTTCCTGACTCAGATTACTCACCAGTGAGCTGGAGGTTTCGCTGTGACTCTCGTACGATTCTGACCTTTAGCGCAAATTAGGAGCAAAC
>NW_027548123.1:0-796 GCF_008692635.1 Crocuta crocuta
CCCTGTGTCCTGCCACTGACTGCCTCCAGGAAGTCTGCCTTCCACTCACTCCCCCGCCAGAGAGCCCTCCACCAGAAGTGTAGCTGCTGGGGCTGAGTTAGTTGCACACGTTAGTTTGAATTCGACTGGGCTCTTTTCAAAGATAGCAACAGGGATGGTGGAAGTTGCTTGCAGTGGGCACCCTCCCTGTGGTCCTAGGACATGAGGGAGTTAGTGACAGTGCCCAGTGCCTACTACCCCTGTTCCAGTCAGACAGCCATGAAGACATGAGCATAAGAGGCTTAGCACATTTCTTTGTGCCTGAGGCTCCAGCCTTTCCCCGGGCCTCAATTTCCCCTGTGTACAGGAGCAACCAGAACCTAGGCCACCCAGCTCTTCCCAGCACGGGCTGTGGTTCTGTCGTCTCTGCCCTCAGTTCCTCTATCTGTAGAGTGGGAACATGATCACAGCCTTCGTATGGATTATGCTGCGGGACCACAGACAAGACACCTGGCCCCTCCTAGCCTTAATCCCTGCCCTAGGAAGTGGGTTTGATGGTGACAACCCACGAGGACATCTTGTGCTCTGGGAGACTGGTGGCCTGTATGCCTCTCATATGGTCCCACCAGGATGGCTGTGTGCAGGGGAGGGTCACCTCCTGCCCTCACATCCTAGCAGATCTCGCGTCGCAGAAATGGGCTTTGTGGAAAGGCAGGACTCCCAGTCATGGGTACAGATGTTTCTTTTTTTTTTTTTAACTTTTATTTATTTTAGAGAGACAGAGCACGAGTAGGGGAGGGGCAGAGAGAGAGGGAGA
>NW_027548124.1:0-797 GCF_008692635.1 Crocuta crocuta
TGAGGGTCCTCACCTGGGGAGACCCTACCTGGGAGGCCCTCACCTGGCGCAGGGACATCTGAGGTCCGTGGGGACATCTCTGGTCTGTGTCAGCACAGCAGGGAGACTAGAGGGACACACCAGGACAGTGTGGACGACAGCTAGGTGAGCAGGGTGCCATCCTGTGAGGACACTGCAAGGTGACCACAGAGACATCTCCATTCAGTGTGGAGCCACCAAGAAACCAGGGGGACACCAGGTGGACACAGTCCCTGCCAGGGGAGCCGTGGAGACATTCTCGTCACTGAACACACAGCAGAGTGCCAGGGAGACGCCTCGGGTCAGTAGACACACACCTGGGGACTGGGGAGACATCCAGGCCACGCCAGTGTAGACACACCTGGGATGCAGGGCAGAGCCCCAGTTCACTGTCAGCACGCCATGAAACTAGAGAGACCTTGGTCATTGCAGATAAAGCAGGAGCCAGGGATGTGCTCCTGCTCCCTTCTAACCTCGGTAAACAGACGTCCTAGGTCAGTGCAGACACACCAGGCCCATGTAGACACAGTAGGAAGCAACACAGACATCCTAGGTCAGTGTAGACACACCAGGAGAGCTAGGGCCATACCCCAGCACAGACACAGCAGAGCAACAGGTAGACATCAAGGTCATGGCAGATGCAGGAGGGGACAAGGCAGACACCCATGGTCAGTACAGACACAGCAGAGGAAATAGAGATACTTCAGATCAGTGTAGACACAGTACAGGAAGTAGGGCGTCACTCAGGTGGTCTGCACTGTTCCACATGTGACACGGAG
>NW_027548125.1:0-797 GCF_008692635.1 Crocuta crocuta
AGCAGTATCTCAACCAGATTTCCTCATACTTCATTGGCTCTTCCAGTTGTTTTGAGTAATAATATGAATACACATTCACTGGAGAATTGCTGATATCTCATTTTCTTTTTCATCTAACTGAGGTTAAGCCTGGTCATAGCATGAGCAAGTAGTGGGACTCCAGTTTGGACACAAATGTATCTTGACAGAGCCCCACGTGTAAAGAACCATTGTACACTGTCCCATTTGTGGGGGGAACAAGTGAGCTATGATTAGTGGCTCAAGGAAGAAAGAGTTGGTTTGAAAGGAAAGGAGAGCTAAGGTGCAATGGAAGGAGTTCAAATCAAGCTCATGGAGTCAGGTCCTTGGTCCTTGAAGAGTCATTCTCAGAGCTACAGCCCATCATCCACAGGGCTGCAGCTTCCCGATAGGACCACAAGGGGGCAGCATCAAGAAGCAAGAGGTTACATCCTGTGCCTCCCCCCCGCCCTCGGAGAGCGCATTTGGGAGCCCGAGGAAGCTTATCAGCGGCTGTGCGCTTTCTCCTACATGCTCACGCCTCCATTCGGTTGCTCCTTTTTTTCCAGCACAGATAATTCGTTTTCTCTCCACCCCTCGGCATTTGCCTTCCCTCTAGTCTCCTAAGCCTTAGAATACCTAGGGTAGGAGTATAGGGTGCAGTTTTCCTTGGGCGCCTGAGTGGAGCGCGGCTCCTAGGGAGCCCGGAGGAATTCACCCTTCATCATCCCTCACACTCCCCAGGGCCCCGGAGAAGCCATATGTGCGCGGTGGCTTTGGGCGGAGGCACTATTGGTGAC
>NW_027548126.1:0-793 GCF_008692635.1 Crocuta crocuta
AAAGAAAGAAAGAAAGAAAGAAAGAAAGAAAGAGAAGGAAGGAAGAAAACAGAGAAAGGGAGAAAGGAAGGAAGAAACTGGAGCAGTGTAGAAAAGAGACATTAAATAATTTTGGAAATTGGAGCCAACCTGCAGTTATTACTAATTTAGGAGACCTGAATGGAGATTTTTATATGTGTGTGAGAGAGAAGAGGGATTAACAGCAAGAATGTAGCTGTTCCGCCCCACAGGAGCCTGAAGAATTGAAGGGATCAGTTACTACAGTGAAGATGCAAGGCAGAACAGAATGCAGGAAGATAAGTAGCTAAGTCTTTAAAAGGAGCTGCTATATTTTCTTCTATCCCAAGCAGCCAAGTAATTATTTCTCTCTTACCTCTGCTAAAGATAAGGGTTTACTCTCTGGAAAAGCTGAACAATGAAAGATCTTATCTAAGGATATAAAGCATAGGTGAGGGAAGATGTAAGCAAGGTACTAAAAATAGAATTTGAGTGATAACTTATTTAGTAAACACTGAGTCTACCAGTCCCTTGACCATCCTGGTGCCTGGGCTACTAATATCCAAGTCTAAATCCCCCATGCAGGAAATAGAAGGAAAAACTAGATTTAAAAAAATCCTGTCCATGCCAACAATAGGAGAGCCCCTCAAACACACACACACACAAAGCCTGAATTCTCCCCTGGGTAAAGCTCATCGGTAAACCAGCCCCACCTGATAAGACAGGGCTCCAATAAAACTCTTAGTGCCTCATTCTTTTTTTTTTAATGTTTATTTATTTTTGAGAGAGACAGAGA
>NW_027548127.1:0-797 GCF_008692635.1 Crocuta crocuta
CTTGGGCCTCAGTTTCCTCATCTGTAAACAGGGCTAGCACTGGCACCTACTTCTGAGAGTTGTCCGGAAGACGCAACTCACCGATGCAGGTGACCAGCGTCTGGCAGGCATTCAGCCTGTGTCAGCAGGGGCCTCAGTCCATTTAAAGCAGCACACCTAGGAGACAGTGGCTTCCTATAAATGGGGAAACAGAGGCCCCAAGAGACTAAGGAACCCGCCCAGGTGGGTACAGGTCACATGTGGGAGGCTGGCCCTTCAAATTCAGGCAGCTGGCCCCAAGCCCACCTTCTACACCGCTGAGTTCAGGGTCTCGGCAAACCCTCCTTTTACGGATGAGGAAAGCGAGGCACAGATGAGTCCTGCTCACCACAGAGACAGAACAGGATGTCTTCTACGGTGCTGACCAGTCCCCCCAACACTGTTCTCTGCCCTGCCAGCCCCAGGACACCCCCAGGAGGTGACCAGAGCACAAACCGATCCTGCAGTCCAGGAGCCCCGCCCTGGGCAGGTGGGTCACCTCTTGTAGCTTTCTACAATCTGGTCGTACCCCAGGGAGGACGTGTCTAAACTCACAGTGGCCAGGGTCCCCACCCACCGCAGTCACTGAGCACTTGCGTACGCCTGGAGTGAGTGGCAGCCATGTAAGGTGACATCCTGGGGTGTGAGGGGCATTTGGGAGGCGTCCCCTGGGCACTGAAGTGTCAGCACGTCCAGGCTGATGGAACGATGAGACGGAAGCCTGGAAGCCTCTAGAAGGGTCAGCAGACACGCCTCACTCCAGGCCAGGCCAGGGCCCC
>NW_027548128.1:0-797 GCF_008692635.1 Crocuta crocuta
TAGCCCATGTGGGCAGGGAGGAGACACATTTCTGAGATGTTGTTTGGAACTCTCCCTTCAAAGGCCCCCGCAAGCCTGCATAAAAGGCCTGAGACTTGGGAGAAAGATTAATATCTCGCCAAAATTCCCAGCAAAACTTTGTCTTTGCAGATTGTAACACTCCCTCACCTCTCATTGCCCTGCCTCCTTAGGCCTCTTCTCTTCCATGGTGCAATATTTCCACTGAGTCTTGAATTTGACTCCTTTCAGCTCCTGTTCTGCTTTTAGATTTATTTGTATATTCAGAGGTGGTGATAGCTGAGCAGAGACAAGAACAAGAAGGGCGTAGGCTAGATGATTATACGGAATGTTCCAGGCACAGTGAAACAGTGAACAGCGAATGTACATTCCCTGAGGTGGGATGAGCTGTGTGTGATTCAGTAGCTAGAAGCAGAGCCAAACAGAGTTAATGGGGGTGGGGGGGAGGGGAAGAGAAGGGGTAACAAGAAAAAGGGTGAATGTCAACAGGGGCCACGTCATGTATATATTTTTGTTAATTATCAAAAATTTGGATTATTTTCTGAACGTGATTAGGAGGCATGATCTAATTTCTACTTTTCTGGTTTTAAATTATAAAAACCTTTTGTAAAATGAGACAAAAACTAGAAAACCATATTAAAATGTACAGCTTAATGAATTACTATAAGGCAGATAGCCTCATAAAATTTTTTTAATGTTTATTTTTAAGAGAGAGACCGTGTGAGCAGAGTGGAGGGCAGAGAATGAGGGAGACACAGAATCTGAAGCAGGCTCCAGGC
>NW_027548129.1:0-797 GCF_008692635.1 Crocuta crocuta
TGTGTGTGTGTGTGTGGTGTTTGTTAATTTAAAAATGGAGTTTTTTAACTTAACTTTAGGTGGATTAAATAGTTTTATATTAGATTTAATGTTGATGAATTCCACACTTACATATTCCATAAATGGTAATCCATAAAATCTATATAAAATATTTGTTATGGGCTGAATTGTGTCCCCCCAAAATGCATATGTTGAAGCCCTAATTCCCAATTTGGAGACAGCACATACACATGGAGGAAAGACCACGTGATGACAGGGAGAAGATGGTCATCTGCAACCAATCTTATTGGCACCTTCATCTTGGACTTCCAACCTCCTGAACTGTGAAAAAATTAAATGCCTGTGTTTAAGTCATCCAGCTTGTGGTATTTTGTTATGGCAGCCTTAGTATACCAATACAAAATTCTATGTTATGTTCTGTAAATTATATACTTATCATAATTTTAGAGTAGTATAGTATAATAAATGTAAGCCTAATATGGTAAGTTGTAAACAGGATATATTATGTGTCATATTATATAATTATTTGATGTGTTCTACATTATAGTATACATGTAAAATACTAAATAAATGTAAGTATAATGTAATATGAATATGGGTATGACAAGCATAAATATATACACATATTCGGTATTTATTATACTAAAATAAATATAAGTAATATGAACACACTCTGTCTGGTTGATGTTTGCATTTAAGATTTTTTTTAACATTTATTTTTGAGAGACACAGAGAAACAGAGCATGAGCAGATGAGGGGCAGAGAGACAGGGAGACACAGAATCCAAAGCAGGCTCC
>NW_027548130.1:0-798 GCF_008692635.1 Crocuta crocuta
GGCTCTGAGCTAGCTGTCAGCACAGAACCCGATGTGGGGCTCGAATCCACAAACCATGAGATCATGACGTGAGCCAGAGTCGGACACTTAACTGATTGAGCCACCCAAGTGCCCCCGTGGCCTTTTTAAACTGTGATTATCTTGGGCAGCCCACACCAGTTGCAATCCTTCTAGGGAATGCCTGGAATCTTGACCTCAGGTGGTGAAAGTGAAGGCAGACAAAGTTCAAGTAATACTTGAATATAAGACTGGTAAGACTTGTGGGTGGATTGTATTTGTGACATGAGAGAGAGAAAGGAAATCAAGCATGACTCCAGGGGATGGTTGTGTTACGCACCAAAAAGGAGAAATAAGGGAAAGAGTGCAGAATAGGCCTGGGGAGAAAAGATTTCCACTTTGGACATGTTGAAGTGAAGATGCCAGTGAATGATCCGAGTGGCGACTGCAAGCAGACAGGTGGGCACACTGGCCCAGAGCTCATAGCATAGAGCTCAGCAAAAACAGGACTATTGCTGTTGCATAAAAGTCACATGAATAGATGAGAACAGCTAGGAGACACTATCAAGAAAGAAAATGACCTAAGTCCAATTCCTGAGGAATGCCAGCATTTAGAGGTCAAGTAAAACCAGAGGAAACCTCACAGTAAATTGAGAAGGAACTGTGAGAGTCTAAAGAACAGAACGGAGTGTCATGGAAGCCAAGAGTTGGCTTTGTTTCAGGCAGTGGTCACGTGTGGGAGATGTGGGGAGATAAAGCACGAAGATGAATAGAGAGATGGCCTCTGGACTTGCAAATAGA
>NW_027548131.1:0-798 GCF_008692635.1 Crocuta crocuta
ACCCCCACCAGGTGACTGAAGTGCAGGCCCAGCTCGGAGGCATAAAGCCCTCCTCCAAGCAAGGATTTGCTTACCTCAGTTGCCGGGTCTGTGCTTGGGAATCTTTTATGCCTTGTAATTCCTGGGAGAAAGTAGGCCCCCAAAGTTCAGTCTGGGGGTCCAGATCCTCCCCCTCCATTTGGGGGGCATGATTTTGCACTTTTGCAGCTCTGCACAAGATGTTTCCTTCCCTTTGAACGTTCTTCCCTCTGCTGCCACCCACTGTGAACTCCAACTCTGCCTTCAAGACTGGGCTCAAATGTCCCCTCCTCTGGGAAGCCCTCCCGGAATACATCGCCCTAGAATTAATCACCTCTTACAGATAATGACTTTGGAGACTGTTCACTGCTAGAGGTACACATACCTCTCTCACCAACCACACCTTGCTTCTCCTTTGTGGCACTTCTCATGACACACACCTGTATGTACGTATGCCAAAATAATTTATTACAGTGCCATGCAATGTCTCTCTGATGGCAGGAATGTGTCGCTCTTGTCACATGTCGTTATCCTTAGCATTCCGGGCATGCCGTAGTTGTTTGATCACTATTGAAGAGATGAACAAATGAATGAACGAACGAATGAATGCCTTTCACCTTCATGGTTGCACAATATTTCCCATTCTGTCAGGGCTGGGTTCATGCTTTTCTTGCTGGTTGCTCCCTCTCCTGTGAAGGACACGGGGAGGCACTGCCCGGATGTCATTCTTGGGTGACCCTCACCCAATGATTGACTGATGTGGAGAATAAAGGCATGGTC
>NW_027548132.1:0-798 GCF_008692635.1 Crocuta crocuta
CAGAGCCTGACACGGGGCTCAAACCCACAAACCGTGAGATCATGAGCCGAAGCTGAACGCTTAACCAACTGAGCCGCCCAGGCGCACCCCCCACCTCCCGAACCGTTTCTAGGTCCACTCGTGGGAGCCAGACTGCCACAGGTGGCCCCTTGCACGCCACCTCCTCCGTGGTCCCCGGGGCCCCAGGCTCTGCTGCGGCCCTCGGCCCCCTTGCCTGCCTCCCGCACCTGTTTCTCTGCATCCCATCCCCTGGGGACCCAGCATCTCGTGACCCAAAAAGCCGTCTCGTGCTCAGGGCTCCCGGGGGTACATCTTCAGTCGGGCCCTCGCCCAGGACAACCTTCTCCATGCCCCCCCGGGTTCCAAGAAATACCTCCAACTGCACCTCGGTCAACGGCAGGGCCTTCCCGTGGCGCGGGGAGTACGGGTTGGATTGTGTCCCTCAAACAGACAGGTCGAGGCCTAACCCCCAGTACCCCGGCATGTGACCTCATCTGCAAACAGGGCTTTCGCAGACGCCTTTAGTCGAGATGAGGTCACGCTGGAGTCTGTCACCACGGGGCGTACGGGGCAGTCCCGTGACCGGGGTCCTTACACACGCAGAGCAGAGGCAGAAAGAGCGACACGTGGGAATGAGGCAAGCGGCTACTATACCGTGTGGATCTCCACATGTGAGAGAATAAGCTTTCTGCCCCATCGGGGTTCACTGTCACTGCAGCCCCAGGAAACGAATACATTAGGCCCAAATCCCAGGGGTCACCGCTCACCTTTCTGTGACACCCCCATCCAGTCGGTGGG
>NW_027548133.1:0-798 GCF_008692635.1 Crocuta crocuta
ACCAGTTTGCATTCCCACCAACAGTGCAAAAGTGTTCCCCTTTCTTTGCATCCGCACCAACATCTGTGTATACTACTTTGGTTTAAAAGATACATAAGAATACAGAAATGTGGCAAGTCAAAAAATGATTAGAAAAAAAATAAGCAAAAAGAAACCAACCTTAAAGTGGGCATACCTGTATTAATATCAGACAAAACAGATTTTATCACAAAAAGTATTAGTAAGTTCTAAAAGTGCCATTTTGTAATGGAAGAATAATCAAAGATAATTTCTGGTCTATAATATTCAAGACAAATGTATAAATCCAAAACACATCCAAAAGCATGTGTAAAGGGAAATGTTAAGCATCTCCATCAGTAAGTGCTATGTCAAAAATTAGTGCAGTTATAGATTTGAGAACCCATTTACCTTAAATAGAATGTTGTAGTCGATGTGTGAGTAGGCATTCTTTTCACATAGTGTTAATACATTTGATTTCTAATCCAATTGCAAAAAGTGTACTCTGAGATTATTTGGTACATATATAATTTTACTGTGTGGCTTAGAATGTGATAAACTTTTGGGATATGTTTAAGCCAGTGACTACCTTTCCAATAGGAAGGGGAGAGCTACAAAGTGGACATCAGCTATATATGTAATGACTCATGTTTTATAAAGTTCTGATTAAATGTAAGAGAATAGTTGAAAGCCTAGATCATAGGTTCACAGAACTTCGTTACATTATTTTCCCTTTGTACTAAAAGGATTTACCTGTTTTTATTTGTTTTTTTTTTTTTTTACAAATAGTTTATTGTCAAA
>NW_027548134.1:0-798 GCF_008692635.1 Crocuta crocuta
CAGCAATCAGACAACAAAAAGAAATAAAAGGCATCCAAATCTGGGTCAGGAAGAAGTCAAACTTTCACTATTTGCACATGACATGATACTCTATATAGAAAACCTGAAAGACTCGACCAAAAACCTGCTAGAACTGATACACAAATTCAGTAAAGTTGCAGGATACAAAACCAACATACAGAAGTCTGTTGAATTTCCATACACCAATAATGAAGCAGCCCAAACAGAAATTAAGGAATCAATCTCATTTATAATAACACCAAAAACAGTAATGTACTTAGGAATAAACCTAAGCAAGTGAACTATACAAACCTATTCTCTAAGAACTATAAAACACTAATGAAAGAAATTGAAGATGACATAAAGAAATGGAAAAACCTTCATGCTCCTGGGTTGGGAGAACAAATATTGTTAAAATTTCTATAGTACCGAAAGCAATTTATATATTTATTGCCAATGCCACTGGCATTCTTCACAGAGCTATGACAAACAAATCTAAATGTTGTATGGAACCACAAAAGACTGCGAGTACCCACAGGAACCTTGAAGAAGAAAAGCAAAGCTGGAGACATCACATTTTTGGACTTTAAGTTATATTACAAAGCTGTAGTCATCAAAACAGTGTGGCCCTGACATAGATCAATAAAACAGAATAGAAAACCCAGAAATGAACCCACGAGTGTATGGTCAACTAATCTTTAGCAAAGTAGAAAAGAATATCCAATGGGAAAATGACAGTCTCTTCAACAAATGGTGCTGGGAAAACTGAAGAACAATATCAAAAGAATGAAACTGGAC
>NW_027548135.1:0-798 GCF_008692635.1 Crocuta crocuta
AAAACGTTTATTCCGCATGAAATGTTGAAAACTCTGACTAAAAGTATCGGTCCTTTGAGGCTTGAGGATGCATCTTAAGGGTCCGTTAGAGAATCTGACACCAGTGAGACCTGCTTAGGGATTTTCCATTCTTTTCAAAGCTGCCCGGGGTTTTGCTGTTTTCTTTGTCATGGCAACATTAAAGTGATCTGGCATCAGTGAGTGTAGGGTTTTGTCACAGTTGTCTTCTGCTTGTCTGTTAGGAAGTAGGAAGTTTTGCTGCTGCATGGTTCGGGCACTGGGGATATGCCACACTTTAGCTTCTGTGACAGCGGAATCTGCATAGACCCTGGGTTTTTGCATATTTTAATTAACCAGTAATAACTACATAGGAATGTTGTAATGTACATATTTATATACTTCAGTAACAGCAGCCCCAACGCTCCTGGTTCAGGGTTGGCCAGTGGGTATTTGTTGAATGAATGGCTCTGTCTTTATAAATCAGCTAATGGGAAAATTACCTAGAGACTCTCACGTGAAAACTCTTTTCCTCCCAGGAATGCTTAGGAGTGCTCAGATCATCTTTCATGCTCCAGGCAGAGTTGACCACTGCATGCCGCGGGCTGAAGTCGCGTCTTAGACATAACTCTGTGATGGTGGCAGTGCTGGATTTTAGTTATTTCATAGTTTGATTTGTTCAGCAACTTCTAGGCAAGGGCTGTGTCACCCTCTCACTCACTGTTCCTCAGCACAGATTAGCACATCAGCGGTGCTTAATGCCAGATCTTTGTGTGAATCAGTTAGCATCTTGGACACAAC
>NW_027548136.1:0-798 GCF_008692635.1 Crocuta crocuta
TTCCTCCCCCCCCAAAACTACATAGGCTACATGGGTAGGGTGGTCTAGATCTCTCTCTCCCTGTCCTCTACACTAAGAACATGTTGAAAGCCTTCATTCAGTTGCACACAGTTATAGAAAGCCCCAGCTTGCCTTTCTCTTGTGGATTGCATGTGGAATGAGAGGGCTTTGTCTTGCTCCAGATTCTGAGGTCCAGGACTGTTCTGGACCATCTGTGGCTGTGTCTGGAACCATCACCTCATGACGGCTGATTCGGAGGATCGCTTGCCAAATCAGCTTTCAGTGACATCATGTTGGTGGCTTAAAGTCGGCCATAATGGGAGTATTTACATCATGGAAATAGGAAAACCCTGGAAATCAGAAGTGCGTTCTCCCTTCCCAAAGACCTGTTTCCAGCACATCACTGCCCAAGACTGGCCACAGAGTAATCGCCTAGAATTTATTAATCGGAGGAAAAGCTGCATCACAGGGCAGCTCTGTCCCCTAAAATAAATGACTATGAGAGAGGAAGTATGTGCTGTGTGCCCTGAAGATAGGCGCCCTATCTCTGAGCACAGTATTCATTGGCAGTGTGGTTGCAGCAGTACCTGCTGAGCACAGATCCCAAATGTGAGAGGTCCATCTCTACTTCCCTCATGTCCTAGATCAAGGACATTTTGGGGAAGTTGTGTCTTTCCTCAGGAACTACTGGTGTCCTGGAAACCCTATCAATACACATTTGTCCAAGTGTAGACTCAGGGTCATTTGGTCCTGCTGCAACCTCAGTTTCTAATTTGCCTTCCTCTGACACCCAGATCC
>NW_027548137.1:0-797 GCF_008692635.1 Crocuta crocuta
CCTGGGTGGCTCAGTCAGTTATGTGTCTGACTTTGGCTCAGGTCACGATCTCACATTTCATGGTTCTGAGTCTGTATCTCCCTCTCTTTCTCTGCCCCTCCCCTACTCACAGTCTCTTTCTCTCAAAAATAAATAAATAAACTTTAAAAAATTGGAAACACCCTAAATATCTAACAGTAGGGGTGTGGTTAGATTAATTTTTGATTTTAGTGTGTTGGAATATTATGTAGCCAAATAAAAGAATGATTTACTGGGATAGAACAGTTTCAAAAATATATTGTTAGGTTAAAAAAATCAGTTGCAAAAAGAAGTTAGTTGCTAAATAATGGGTACAGTATGAACTAATTTTATTAAAAAACCCCAAGCTATATATTTATAGTTCAAACACATGGGTATATGTAAGTCCATAATAATATAATAAGCATAACATATCAAGATGTTAATAGGTTCAACCTCCCTCTGAGAAGGGTGGTAATTGGAATGGTGCAGATTTTCATTTATTACTCTCTATGTCCTTTTGTCTTATTTTTATTGGGGGGGAAACAATATGCTTAAAATAATGTCTTTCTTATATAATGTTGAAAATAATATAAAGCTAAAACATAAAGAAGTTAAAGAACAAAATACAGAAAAAAGTACTCATAATTTTAGGTCATGAGATTATGGGTGATTTCTTCCACTTTTCTCCCTACAACTACCATATAGTTAGACTCCTTTTATATTTAAAATTCAGAAAGAGTTTGTTAAGTATAACTTTTTTTTAATTTTTTTAATGTTTTATTTATTTCTAGGAGAGA
>NW_027548138.1:0-798 GCF_008692635.1 Crocuta crocuta
ATCATCTATAATATTATTTATAATATATATAATACTTCCATGCACACAAATGTATCCTTAGCTTGTCCTTACTTACACTGAAAAGTGGCCTGCAAATTAAATAAATAAGATGAGTTTGGTGGAGAATAAAAACCCAAGGTGAGTCTCAATCTCTCCCCACCTCTTACTCTAGCTCTCTGCTCCCACCTTCCAACCTTCTTGCTGGCCCCTTGCTTGATGAGGCCCGGACAGGTTTGAATTTAGAATGAATTAAATGTTGATTCTAACCAGCTGCTTTGGGACTTGTTAAAATCTTCTAACTCTTCCGACTAGCTGGCATCTGGACCTCATTGGGCAGATGTAGCAGAGCCCAGACTAGAATTTTACTAACCTTAGAAGTTTGATACTTTCTGTTAGCTTAACCAATTATTCTTCTGAAGAAAGCAAATCTTGATTTCACAAATTACTGTCTGTTGACAAATCGTAACTCTGGTTTTCTATGATTTCTCTGATCCAATTACGTTAGCTCTTTCCTTCACTTCTTGCTTAAAACCAAGAGCTTTAAATCGTTGTGTAAATTAACGTTGTGCAATTTTTTCTGTTTCACAAAATAAATTCTTTATAGTCTTACCTTGTTATCTATTACAAACTTTGCTAAAGGTAAAACAAACATCTCGACAAAGTGCTTGAAATGCAATGCTCAGTCTCCTTCATGCATTTGGTACAATCGCATTTTATTACCAACTGTATTTCACACAAAATCTCAACTGCTGTTTCTTTCTCGAGAACCTCTAGTTGTTCTTTCATCTACAGACCCGG
>NW_027548139.1:0-798 GCF_008692635.1 Crocuta crocuta
AAATCTGCTATAGTTACATAAGTCTTTGATGGTGTGAAGTGAGGCCCACTAGAGTTGGGTGATGCAAAACTTGTACATCGGGAAGCAGCATCCATTATAATAGTTTCATCACACTAACACTGATTAGGCACTGACTAAGCACTAGACACTTGATCACTTTTCATTTACTACCTTATCTTCCCAACAATCCTACAAGGTAAATATTACAGAGGTACATACAAGTGGCACTTACTATGTGACAGATCTCATGCTTGGCACAAACTGTGCTCACATCTTGCCAAGAAATTATGAGGCTTTTAACAATGGGCTTGGGGCAAGATATTAACCTTTAACCGAGACGCTACAAACATTACACCCTTCGTGGTATTTAAGTACAGGGCTCCTGTTTATGATGATATCCTTCCATGGAACTAAACCTACCCTAAAAAAACCCTTCGCCTTCTCTTTTCATTGCTACTTTGAGAAACCCACAGCCCAAAAGGTTAGGAGTAACATATGTAATTATAATTTAGAACAGGTCCAAGTAGTTCTTTACAGATGGAATATTCAAATATTTAGAAGACCATAAATATTAGTTCAGGGCATGACAAATATTTTGTTCTGATAGACAGATTACTCTGTGCCACTATATCTTCTGGAATTTTTGCAAATGTCTTCTAATCCTTGTTGCTTAATAACCTCTACCTATTTTTTATTTTTTTAGAGACAGAGAGCACAAGCAAGCCCAAGTAGGGGAAAGGCAGAGGGAGAGAGAGAAAGAATCCCAAGCAGGCTCCAAGCAGAGCCCAATGCAAGGCT
>NW_027548140.1:0-798 GCF_008692635.1 Crocuta crocuta
AAACAAACAAACAAACAAACAAAGGACTTTAAGAGATAAAGGAAGGGAAGGGAAGTTGGGTCCGCAGTCTTTACTAGATAAATCAATACCAATTGACAAAGCTTTAGAGCATCACTTATATTGTCCCTGAAACTAATTTATTATAATTTTTCATGGCATGGGTGTATGATGCTGAAAATGAAAAAATGTGTTCTACAGAGTTGTCTCTGACGCTTTGAGGCGGGTGGTGTGGGAGGAACACAACGAGAAAGAAGAGAGAAGGATAAATGTCAGGGGAAAGGTTCTCAGAAGACAAAGTTCTGTTTCAATATTTAGTGTTTAAAGGGAAACTATACACATATGTATTTGTCACATCCACTCTTTCAACCTACAACTAAGCAGAAAATGTAGAGTCAAAGCCCCTTTGCTTTCCTGTTAAATGTCTCATTTAGCCTGTTTTTATCCTTTCTGCTTTGCACGTCTTTTTTACACCTTTTTTTCCCCTTCTTCCCAGCGGCCCCTGATCATCTTGATAAGAGCCCCGTTTTTTTTCCCACGAGCGGTCCTGATACTATTAATTAAAGCAGAAGCCACGGGCAGAGCTCTCGGGAGGTGGGGGGTGGGTGCGGGCAGGTGCGGGGCAGCTAAGGCGGAGAAGTCCTCAGGGTTTCAGCCCGCAGAGACCCCATGGCCGAGGGTCACCCCACGCCCCTGGCCCTGTCCCTAACGCCATCACCGGACCCAAACGGGACGTGCCGTCTTCCTGCTGGGGCGCTCCACCTCTGCGCACCCGGTGGGGCACCCGACCCGCGGGGATCG
>NW_027548141.1:0-799 GCF_008692635.1 Crocuta crocuta
TCAGACCATTATTTTCTAATTAATTCTAACAGAATGTATATTCCTCCTTGAGAAATCTATGCTCAGGCACAAGTGAATGCATGTGTGCACAGAGTCAGAGGCAGTATCAATGGGTACCAGTTTCTCTTTATCCTGTTACTTCTGTAATGCATCATTTCCACTGGTATGATACTAACTGCATAAATCTCACGTTCTAAAGGTCGATTCTTTTGCTTCACGGCCACCATCTGGCACTGCCACCAAAGCCCTCTCTCCTATAGACTTATTCTTAATAGCCTAGGAATCTAGACTTGAAAGAATGATTTACAATAACTTGGGGCCAATACTGGAAAAGGGGTGTAAGGAAAATCCAGCAGGCCTTTTAAAAATACCCAGTATTTGCCTAATGCTGTGTTGGGTGCCTGATATAAAAAGGTGAATAAGGCACAATATCTAACCTCTCAAAGTTCACAGTCTGGTAAAGAAATGTCATAGAATGTCCTAATGGTGTGCCAGTAGGATTTATTTGATATATGAAGAGTGGGCAGTCATTAAATTAATAAAGAAGTTCCTAGGGTAGGGTAAAGCAAGATTTTCATCTTCTGTATCATTTATTGATGAGTAGAAGTTGTAGTGAATGTAAAGTAACCACCTACCCATTACAGCTGGTCCTATATAGGATTTAAGACTGTTATGCATATATCAACCCATAAATTGCACTCTTACTTTTCCTGCCTTCTCAGTCATGAAGAAAGCAGATTATCCCCATCTTAACTTGTTCTGGAGATACCTCTTAACTTGATCCCCTGTAATTGTTCTT
>NW_027548142.1:0-799 GCF_008692635.1 Crocuta crocuta
ACAATCCAAAGTGAAATCTAAGGCCGCCATGCAGTATTGGGGGGAGAAAAAGGAAAAGGTTACATGGGAGACTTCACTCTTTCCTCTCACACATCAAGGGTAAAAAAAAGATGAGGAGTTGTGAAATTAGAGGATTTTCAGAGAAAGTTGTTTGCTGTGTGTCCCCCTCCACCTCAGACGGAAGACGTAGGAAATGTCCACACTCATTCAAGTCCTGGAAAAGGGACGACAACACAACTCCTATGGAGACTGGGTACGTGTCTGCTGGGAACTGGCAGACACAGGGGCCTCGCGGGTCTGATCCACTTGGAAATCTGAAGGACAGGAGAACCCGGCCCACTACTCTGCAGACAAGCAAGGAAAGCTGGTTCAGTTAGGACAGAACTAGGCTCACAAAGTTTGTGGAAGCAAAGGACGGAGCTGATGGCAACTGCCAGAGGGAACTAATGTAGGTTCAGTTTGGATTCAGCCTAAGAGGATGGCCCGAAAGGGGACAGGTGATCTCAACAGGAAGTGCTTTGTTGATTCCTGAGGCTAAGGGGGAACCATCCATTACCAGCCAGAAGTTGTGCTATTACCGTAGAAGGATCCACAAGTGAAAGATCCCAGGGGCTGGGGTGGCTATCAAAAGCACCTGTGAAGGAGCTCCTACCACCTGCCTGACCTAGAAAGCCTGACACCAGCCCACCACGGCATTTTACCCCCCTTTCCTCTGCTCTGGGCACACCCCTTTCCAACCCGGCAGGGACCAAACATTCAGCTGGCAAGATGCACAAAGAGAAATAAAGGTGAGGGAAGG
>NW_027548143.1:0-799 GCF_008692635.1 Crocuta crocuta
TTGACTACTGGTCCGCCGGTGTGGGAAATGACACCGGCCAGAGGTCGTCTCCCCTCTGTTTATGGAACCATTGTGGTCCCCAGTGAAGGCATTCCTCTTTGGGAACAAAGACCTATACGTTGTCAGAGTCCGAAACTGCAAAGACAGGAAGGTAACATTTTATCAGCTACGTATTAGTGAGAGAAGGAAATTCAGGCCTGAGTCCTGGCTGAAGAGGAACGTTGCCACATTTGCTTGCTGACTCAGGGAGCATGTGCCACCTTCTGTAAGACTTGAGCCCAGCACCACACCAAATGGCCACCCCATTGCACCATAACTAACTTTTCCGCAAGCTATTGACCTGTCTTATCGGGTCAGCTGCTTCAAGTGACGGGGTACGTGGTGAGACGAGTGAATTCCGTAGGCAAGGGAAAATCACTGCACTCTGATAAAACGAGTTTCCTGATCAGGAGAAATGCTGAGTGCCACACCGTGGCAATGGAGTTGAGTTTTGCAAGACCCTAGACAGTATTTTTGGCAAAGCATTGCAGGCAATGATAACGAAGTGGCTCCCTTTCTATAAAGGATGATTCTGATTTTAGTCAACCTTCCAGAAAAATCCATGTTTGCTTCTTCAGGAAATGGTTCCTCCAGGAACTGGGGACTCGGGATTGGGCTGTTGGCAGAGTGGGCACACAGCGGTGGCTAAAGTCAGATCAACCCCAGTGAGGAAAAGTCCATGGAGCTGAGCCCACGCACAGCCTCCATCCCTGCTGTCCTGGTCACTTGGTTCAAGAGTGAGGGTCGCTGGGGAGAGACA
>NW_027548144.1:0-799 GCF_008692635.1 Crocuta crocuta
CTGGGCAGAGAGGGACCTCTGAGGAGGCCACCAAGAAAGAGACCTGCTCTCCGAACCCCTAGCAGCCCCCCAAGCCCTCCACAAGCAGAAAACAGCTCTGAGGTCTCTCACACTCCTGGGGCTCCACCCAGGGGTTCACACAGCAGCCTCATGCACCCCTATAAGACGAGGCAGGTGGGCCTCCCCAGTAGGGTGGGCCAGCCCACAGCTGGGGCAGAAGCCTCCTTCTCTCCCACCGCCCCTCTGCACCTGACCCTGGGGAGCATCAAGAGCTCTGTGGGTGTCTGGGACTCTGACCCTCTCTGACCAGGGCGGGGTCCCAGCTTTTCCCGCTCTTGTCCCCTCACCATGGCTGCAGCCACTCGGAGACCAGGACAAGGGGGTGGGCCTGGCAGCCCTTGCCCCATACTCACCTGAGCCGTGCTGTGGGTTGGGGTGTCCAGCCTCACATCTCCTGAGGCCTACGGGGAGGGGCTGCCCCCGGTTCCCCCTGGGAAGCCTAGCCTGAGGGGGCCACGCAGCCGAAGACCCCCAGGCCTGCCTACAAATCAGCCGCTGGCCAGACTCACCCACAGCTCCCTCCCGCAGGCCTAGGGCTTAGAGTGTGCCCCACCCCCACCCCTCTAAGAGGCTTTTGCCTGGAAAGGCAGAAGGGACAGGGCAGTGACCGCAGCACAGGGCCAGGCTGGACCCCACGGTGGAGGTCCCTGTCTCGGGCCCTCTCAGCAGGGCTAAAGAGATAATAAGGGGGACCCTCCACTGAGCAGAGGAGGCACAGAGCCCTGGTCTGGGGGGGGGG
>NW_027548145.1:0-800 GCF_008692635.1 Crocuta crocuta
GATCTCAGTCTCTTACAGGGACTTTACGAATGTGTGTACAGACCACCGTGATCGTCTCCTACGGAACGACACTTCCAACCAAACCCAGGGTCTGGAAATACCGCAGACCCGTGCTTCAGGGTGGAGGAGTGCCCTGCGAACTTGCGCCTAGCCGGGCGCAGAGAGACGTGGCGTGGAAGAGACGCGGGGACTGTGAGGGAGAGAGCTGTACAGGAGAAAGTTTGCACAGAATGGATTTAGATGAATATGCTGCTTCCCATGCTCTTCCTATAAAATATTCTGAGCAGGGGGGAGGCAGAAATGGGGGTGGTGGGCTTTCTCAGGAACTTAGCTCTTTTATACGCCCCGCCCTCCTCCCCGGCCCCCCAGACAGAACTCCCATCGCACGTCGGCAGAACTTAAACCCTGTCCCTCTGCTCAGGCTGTGCTGGTAACCCCACAATGCAGAGGAGGAAAGCTCTAGAAGCCTGCTGCCTGACAAGGTGGGGCCAAGGCACTGCACGCTGGGCTCTGGAAACACTTCTGCAGAAAGGCCGGGCCACGGAATAAACCCAAATGGCTGGTTAATGCTGACAGAAAAACCCAACTGGATTCCAGATATCTGATACTACGGTAATTACGTGAACGGCTTGCTCCTCCTGGAAATCCAAGTCACTGTGATAACAACAGCAGGCATTCAGTCACAGAGGCCACGGACCACACCTGTGCTCCGAGCCCAAGGACGACAGGGGGCGGGGGAAGAGCACCCGTCCACCAGGTAAGACAGAGGCTCCTGGAGGTAGGGACACCTGGCTGGGGGC
>NW_027548146.1:0-800 GCF_008692635.1 Crocuta crocuta
AGCCACCCAGGTGCCCCTATCTTTCAGCTCTTAAGTGTGCTTTATAAAAATCTTTGATTTGTCCAAATAATATACAGTGACTTCACCAGACAATGATCTTGCTCTACCACCCATATTTCCCCCTTCCTCACACATTTTTTTGTTATTATACTATTTCTACATTGTCAGGGCATGTATGTTTAACATCTGCTCTGTCACATCATTCACCAATTTTATTCTAATACTTTTGCCAAATTTTTCCAGTCTCGTTTTGATTTGCTGAAGTGAATCCTCAAGTAGTTTTCTCGATAATTACTCATAGGAACAACCATCTGAGAATTTCCCTGTTTAAAAGTATTTGGCTTTGTTTTTCACATGTGAAAAATAATTTACTCACTATTTCTAGAAGCATCTTACAGATTTTTCTCCATCTTCCTGTGGCTTTAGGTGTTACTGGAGAAAATTCTATAGCCAATCAGATCCCCATTCTTGAAAATGACTTGATATTTTTGTCTAGAATGCCCATTCCATTCTTTATCTTTAAAGTACGGTAAATTTGCTGGACTATGTATCAGGATTGATAGTTTGGAGTCAATTTTCTTTGCTACAGGATGAAAATACATGTACTTATGATATGTATATTCAATTTTTTGTTATAATTTCAGAAACTTTGCTCTTCAATTTATCTTGAAGTACCTCTATTATTTTGATTTTATTCTTTAGGAAGTCTGCTGACTTGTTCACTATCTTCCATTGGTTATTTTTTCCCTAATCTTTCTTAATTGTTCTTATACTTCCTGTTTCCTTTTTTTAATTTTTTT
>NW_027548147.1:0-800 GCF_008692635.1 Crocuta crocuta
AGTCAGTTTTACAAAATATCAGCCATTAACTCTTAGAAATAATTTTTGCCAGTGTGACAGATGAAACATAGTATCTGGTTTTAAGCTGAATTTATTCGTTACCTGTACTTCTTCTTTTGCAAAGCAGCCAGTCATTTTCTTTGCTTCGATGAGCATACTATACTACCTGTCTAATGATCTACAATTGGGACTATGAAGATTAATGGGATTAATTGAGCAAAATACCCACAGATACACTTTGCATCGTATAGAACATTAGACAGATAAAGACGTTATTGTCACTGCCTGCTGCCCCAGCAGTTCCCACCCTTTGCAAGGGGCCCGGGGCTCTGTGACCGGGCGCTCCCTGCATGGGGGCGGGGGGCACTCAAATCCAGCCAGTGCTCCACTCTCCATCAGAGTCACCCATGCGTGCACCTGTGGGGAGGCCCCCACCTCTGTATTTTCACATTTCTACTGCCTGACCTACCCCGTGACAGGTGCCGGGGGGCTGTGGTTGTCGGGTGAGGATCTGAGGCCAGGAGGGCCGACACTGGCGATGTCGGAGGGTGACTGAGTTCTCACCCCTGGCTGTACACCTGCCCCTGGCTCTTCCCAAGGGCTCGGCATTGGAGGAGCCAGGCTAGGGCCTCGTCCTGGTAAGCTTCCTTTTAGCACCTGGAACTGAGAGCTGATGTGGGGTAGTGGAAGGGCATGTGTGAGAGAAGGCGACTTACAGCCCCCACAAAGGCACTGACTCCCCCAAAGCATGGGCAGATCTTGGGGAAGTACTGTGCTCTCTCTTCCTCGTGTGCTGCCGT
>NW_027548148.1:0-800 GCF_008692635.1 Crocuta crocuta
TCCCATGTCCCCACAACAGACACTCTGGGACTGAGTCAGTGAGGCTTGGAAGTCAAGCTATCTGAAGTGAGGGGCATGTCAGTGGGACATTCTTGTGCCTGACTATGCTCCTCCCCCTCCAATTTCAACATTAACTGACTAAGGAGCTGTCTTTTAGGGTCTGATAGATTAGAACCTTGGGGAACCAGTATTTCTGGAGAGGGATGTTCAGTGGTTAGTGCAGCTTCTACCTTTCTCAAATTGACATTTATCATTTGGAGCTTTCCAACTCATTGGTTGTCAAGACTTCACAAGATTGAGCTGGAAGAGTAAATAGCTCCTCAGTGTTGAATATATCCTTGGACAACTTGCACATTGCAAAATGTTCTAAATTCTTCTCCACCATCACTCTGCCCTGAACCATTTCTGTCCCATCCCTGAGACTCACATTCTCATCCCTTAGCTCATGTCCAGCTTCAGCTTGCCTTGGGGCCTCTTCTGGGCCACATCTATTTTCGAGGAAAATATCACCCTGTCTCACTGAGCTATGATGCTAAGGGCAAGGGGCTGAAAAGTCTGACTTCCATACCCAGCTGTCTGGATACCCTTTGCAAGCTCATGGTTGGTGTCAGAAAGTGATGGTTTCAGGGCCCTCCATTCTTCATCACCCACAGATGACATAACAGGGAGAGAATGATCCAGGGTGGGGACTGACATTGTTGTTCTCATCGTGTTTCCATTAAAAGTTTTAGAGCTT
Source organism: Crocuta crocuta (assembly GCF_008692635.1). Lineage (NCBI taxonomy): Eukaryota > Metazoa > Chordata > Mammalia > Carnivora > Hyaenidae > Crocuta > Crocuta crocuta. Next base: position 737 of record NW_027548148.1, read on the forward strand.
CTCTCAAGGGGGCTAGAAAACTCAGCTTTGGAATCCACCACAGAAATATACATGGCTGAGGAGG
>NW_027548149.1:0-800 GCF_008692635.1 Crocuta crocuta
GGGCTGGAAAGCAACAGTGGAAAAAGTTACTGGGAGTATCACCGTGAGCCGAAGACTGAGTAAAGGACAGGGGCTCTGAGAAGGGGGCCGTGGAGTGTGCAGCATGTTCGGGGGGGCGGTTCCAGAAGCCCCGGACAACTCTGCAGAGGCTCTGCATGAGGACTAGCGGGCAAGGGGTGAAGTCGGGGGCATTTCAGGCTGAGGGTCCGTGCAGAGAGTCAAGAGCAAGAGAAACAGGACTCTGTGATTCTTACATAACTGAGGCAGGCCCGGGACCCTGTACGAATTGTTAGTGTCAGTAGGAGCTTTGGTTTGACAGCACTGGGGAGCCATTGAGGGCTTTGAGCAGACTGCAATTTGGAGAAACTGCTGGAAAGGATTCATTTGGGAGGACAAGTCTCCCATGTTATTTTGAGACAGTCTGGTAGCGTCCCCCTCAGTCTCATTAACCCAGATAGAAAGGGACCCAACCAGGCCTCTTGTCTTTCTGTGTCCTCTAACCACGGTTATGTTGTCTGTCACCCAATCCGATTCCGGCTGTGACAAGTAAAAACAAAAATGAAAATGGGATAGGAGGTGGGAGGGACACAAGAAGGGATGGAGAATTCCCTGAGGTTTCTCCCCCGGCCTTTAAGGAAGAACCGAAGACCAGACGCGTGCCCCCAACCTTCGCATCAGCCCGAGTCTGGGGGTGCCCTGTCTCTCATGGTTCAAAACCCCAGATTCCTGAGCTCGAGCACCTGACTGGTCCAGCAGGATTCAGTGGCCTTTAGCTTTGGCTCAGGGGGCAGATGGGGGCC
>NW_027548150.1:0-800 GCF_008692635.1 Crocuta crocuta
TAAATTCAGAACAAGAAGGCAGAAGGAAATAATAATAGATTAGAAATCAATGAAATTGGAAAGAGAAAAGTTTAGTTATAAACAAAAGCAAAAAATGGCTTTTGGAAAAAATCAATAAAATTGATAAACCTCTAACCAGAAACAAAGACACAAAAACTACCATAAAGGACAAAAGAGATCTCACAAAGACCCCCACAGACATGAAAAGGATAGGAAAATATCACAAATAGCTTTATGTGCATAAATTCACTAATTTAGATGAAATGTGCAAATTCCTTGAAAGACACAAACTGCTAAAGCTCATGAAAAAAAGGTAATCTGAATAGGCCTGTATTAAGGAAATTGAATTCATAATTAAAAACTTTGCAACACAAAAAACTCCAACACAAATGGCTTCACTAAGAAAGTAGGTCAAGTATTTAAAGGAGAATAATACCAATTCCACAGAAACTCTTCCAGAAAATAAGCGGGAAAACACTTCCCAACTAGTTTATGAGACCAGCAATACACTGATAGCACAGTTACAAGGAAATCATAGACCAATATACCTCATGAAAATGGGTGAAAACATGCAATTTTAGCAAAATTAAATTCAGCAATATAAAAAAAGAACTTGTCCAAGTGGAATTTCCCCTGGAAATGCTAGGTTAGTTTAATATTTAAAAATTAATTAATATATTTCACCATTTCAATAAAGAACAAAACAAATTGTCAACAGGCTATTTAGCGTTTTCTTTAATGTTTTCAAATGTTTATTTCTGATAGCAAGCAAGCAAGCAAGGGCAGGAGAGAGAGAGAGA
>NW_027548151.1:0-799 GCF_008692635.1 Crocuta crocuta
CATTCTTAGAATATTAGTAATCCTAAATCCATTCAGATGGAGCCTTCTTTGGATCTATGTTACTAGGTTAAATCCCCCTCAAATATCTGCCCACCTTTCAAAAATATCTATACACTCAGAGTTCAGAGAGTAATTGTTTCCTAAGTGTTTTGTGAGATCAGCTATATGGAGGAAGCTATTTATCATTTCATTCAGCAAATATTTGCGTTGGCTCTGTGGACAGGAGGGATGATAAGATGAAATGATGGTGGAAATGGGCATTTGAGGTGGGGCAGACATATGTTTTAATCAACCTAAAAATAAAAGCCAATGTATTCCAATGTTGACATCAAGGAATTTGCTTACTACTCTGTACAGTCATTTAAACTTCTCTTGTGTTCTTTGAAACTCTTTTTAAAAATGGGAAGTAGAGAATTGGCTTATTTAATGCCTCTTGAATAATTACATCAGGCTCTTATTCTTTTTCACATCAGCTGTTCTTTTGAAAGTTGCTGCTTTTTGATGGATAGCTCAAGAATGCCAAGGCTGGCTTGCATGTATGGATTGAGGATATAGACTGTGATTTTCATAACAGTTTGTTAACATTTGACTTCACTTAAAAACACAGCTTATGGAATGAGGAGGCTAAGAAAGCATGGATGATTGAAGTCCTCTGACATTCTCTAAACCTCAGTATTCACACTGACCGCCTCTTTACCTGAGCCTTACACCACAAATGCAATTTGTAAATTGTCTGAGTACTCTTTGACTGCCCTCCACTCCCTGAGCTGCTGCTGCTGTTATTCCACAAAAAAAAAAA
>NW_027548152.1:0-800 GCF_008692635.1 Crocuta crocuta
AAAAAGGATAATAATAGTAATCGTTCCTAGGAGGACTGGAGCTGCATGAAGAACGCTCACCACACAGAACGCATCACAGGCACACAGCCGTGGAGAACTTCCAGAACAAACCCATGTCCGTTCATTCGTTTTGCCCCACCCAGCACCGACAGGAAGGCCTCAAGGGCTCTGATGGAGACCCTGAGCCCCACGGGGCGGGGGGTGGGCAGTGGCTGCCAAGGCCGCCCGGCAGTCCATGGCAGACCAAGGGAGAACTCACTCCCTGTGACGTTCACAGCTCCTGACCTTCTTACAACAAAGGGATGGACACACACCAAGAGGAACGAAAGCAGCATCTCGCAAAGATACTTGCACCCCGTGCTCGGGGCAGCCTTACCAACAGCAGCCACGATGAGGAAGCAACCCACGTGCCCGTCGATAGGTGAAAGGGTACGCGTTCAGCAGGTGCAAATACCCACACAGTGGAATGCTCTTCAGCCTTAAAAAAGGAAGGAACTTCGGACACTGGCTAGAGCAGGGACGAGCCTGGAGGACGCCATGGCTATGTGAAATACGCCGGTCACAACGGGGTAAATACGTAGGATTCCACCTCTTTGAGGCCTTTAGAGATGTCAGGTCCACAGAGACAGAAAGGAGGAGGGTGGGCGCCAGGGGTGAGGGAGGAGCGAGGGACGCAGAGTTAGTGTTTAATGAAAACGGAGCCTCAACTTGGGAAGATGAATGGGTTCCAGAGACAGATGCTGGTGATGGACGCACAACCAGGTGTGTGTCCTTCATGCCACTGAACTGAACGCTTAAAA
>NW_027548153.1:0-801 GCF_008692635.1 Crocuta crocuta
AAACATCACTCCTGGCATACGGGTTTCCCCAGAAAGTGATGAGGGCAGTTCTCTGATGCTCCAAAGAACGGGATTTGTTTTCGATCCTGTCAATTATAGGTTGCAGACAGTGAGTGCTCTATGTGGTGCCCAAAAGGTCTGGCCATTTGCCTCTACTTGGAAGATCTGGATGTGTTAGCCATCCTTCTGAGCCCTGATAAATCACGGCCTAGGCCCCCGATGCCATATCACCATCAGTGCCGTTCTCTCTGCCCACACCTGCCATTCACGATTGCTTAGAAGCCTCCTTCCTTGAGCCGTCCGTGATGAACCTTCTGCGTCCCAGCCTCCACCCCAACGACAGAAGGATATTTCCCTCTGAAGTCCAATTAATGACTTAATTTGTGGCAGTGTTGAGTATGTAAGCCCCCACCCCTCCCCAAATCCCTGTCAGTAGTAAACCACAGGGTATTTGTAGATGTAATCGCATTACGATGTGGGTGGGCTCCCATCCAGTCACTGGTGACCTTCCATGAAGAGGGATGTTGAGGTCCAGAACGAAGATCACGTGAGCCGCAGGGAAGATGGCCCTGTGACATTGGAGGTGAGACCGGCTGATCTGCAGGCTGAGGGGAGTGGACAGCCAACAAAAGTATGAGGGAGGCAAGGAAGGGCTCTCCATCAGCCCTTCCAGAAGGAACCAGCACAGCCCAGCTTGACATGGGACTTCTGGCCTCCAGAACTCGGAGAGCATAAATGTCCAAGCCGGGACTGCCCCCCACGTCTCTGACATACACAGTGTCTCAAGCACGTTCATACCAT
>NW_027548154.1:0-801 GCF_008692635.1 Crocuta crocuta
AAAAAAAAAAAAGCAGCACTCCCTGCTAGATTTGGGGTCATTCGTTCATTGCCAATAGGTAACTGGGACGTGTGGCTTATGTGCCTTCTAAGCTGGTGAAATCTGGATGAGGCAAAAGATAGGACCATGGTGGGAGATACTGAAGAGTTTCAGGCAAGTCCAGGAGACAAAGGAAGGTTCCGTGTGGCCACGTCTTCCGTCTGCTGCGTGCAATTTTTTTCCCTCTGGGGGCACTGCAGGGACTGGAATATTCTCATCCATTCAAGAACGCAAACCACCAGGGTATATAAAAACAGGCTGCCTTATTAAGCAGGCTTTCCAGAACAAGATATTCCTTTGTTGTAATAATTCCGTGTGAGAATTTTACAAGGAAATAAGCTTTTCATGTCCATGTAAAAGCTTCAGTTGGTATCAGGCCATATTATTAAATAAGGATTAAAAATAGCCCTGGAGTTTTTAAAGCATAATTCGTATACGAGGATAAATAGTAAGTTCCATTTTGTTCGTCCGTGTACTTCTTATGACTTGATTCCACCTACTGTGACAATGAATCTGAACACGGCTAAGCCTTTGGCCAGAATTTAAAGCTAAGAGCAATTTGATTCGGTGATTAAGCTATGTGGGTTAAGGGTGGCCAACCACCTAATCCATCTAATAATACATCGATTGTTATGGTGGTTGAAAAAAAATAAATACTATACATACCTGGGAATGTATTTAGGATTAATAGACTTTTTGAAACGTTCAGATCTAGGTTTCAAAAAGTTTTAAGACCGAAAACATATTTCTTAGGGTCTAGTA
>NW_027548155.1:0-801 GCF_008692635.1 Crocuta crocuta
TCTGGGGCAGGTGGTGGGGACGCATCGTGACGGAGTCCAAGGCAGGAGCTCGCCAGGCAGCTGCACCTGGATCGATGACGAGGAGAGGAACAGGCATGTGTGAGGGCGGGGCGGAGAGCACAGGGCTGCGGAAGCCACTAGAAAGACTAAGTTCGCTCAGAGTGACGGGGGACCCACCGGAGGGTCTGAGCAGAGGAGCCACCGGGTCTCACCGCAGGGTCTTGGCAACGAGCAGGGTGCCAAACGCCCCCACGGACTCTACCCTGACGCCAAGGACAGAGACAGGGCCATTCAGATCGGTGACTGCTGAACCGCGTGGAGCAAATGACCTTCTGAATGAGCGGTCCGGGTCCCTACAGAGTCCTGGCTCCGTGGGAGAGAGATTCATGTCCTAAGCTGGTGCTGGGGCGCAGTGAGCGCGGGGAGCAGAGGGCAGGCTGGGCTGCAGGAGCTGGGGAGCCTGGCCACCCTCCTCCCGTGCACCCACCACGTCCCGGTAGCCGTGTCCCCAAGGCCCAAGTGGTGGCTCGGATCCCGCTACCTGCACTGGTGCGAGTTAATCTTCCCAAAGCCTTCACATGCGCTGCAGTGGAAAAGCAGGAACACCCTTCCGCCCAGGCCCCAGGGAAGAAACGAGGAATGCGTGACTTCCCTGTACTCCAGTAAGTGACACATCTGTCACACACAGGCAAATGCCAGCCCTGGCTCCCGGCCACGGGACCCGGAGCAAGACGCCCCAGGCCCAAGATCTCTGCGCACCAAACATGTGGCGGGGGGGGGGGGGGGGGGGCCCCCCCCCCC
>NW_027548156.1:0-801 GCF_008692635.1 Crocuta crocuta
TTTGGAGGAGAACGGACATGCCAAAAGTGACAATATAATGGCAAGATACACAAAACCAGTAAAAATGAGTCTTTCTGTAAAAAGGAGTATCACAAAACAGGATATAAAATATAACCTATACCCAAATCCTGAGTAAGAGAAAAGGGTTCAAACTTGAATGCCCATCAACTTAACATAGACTACTATTTATAGAAAGGGCAGTATACAAACTTAACGGCAACCATGTATCAAACACAACTAACATGCAAAGAATAAAGAGACCCAAATAAAGTACAAAAGAACATCAGCAAATCATAAAAGACCAGAGAAAAATCTCCAGGAATAATCACAAAACAAATTAAAAGGCAATAAATATCAGTAATTACTTTCTATGTAAATGGTCTAAATACTCCAATCAAAAGACATAGGATGTCAGAATGAGGTTAAAACAAAAAAGCAAGACTCATCTATATGCCGCACACACACACAAGAGACTCCCTATGGACCTAAAGAAACTGGTAAAGTGGAAGTGAAGGGATGGAGAGACATTTATGATGCAAACGGATGTCAAAAGCAAGCCAGAGGAGCAGTACTTAGAAAAGAGACCTGAAAACAAAGCCCATAGAAAAAGAAGAGCATTTATGTTCAAGGGGACAATCCAACAAGAAGACATAACAATTGTAAATATCTATGCACCCAATAGGAGAGCATGTACATATATAAAACAATGGATAACATAAAGGAAATAATTGATAATACAATAATACTGACAGACTTTCACACTCAACTCACAGCAGTGGACAGATCTAAAATAAGAAAAAA
>NW_027548157.1:0-801 GCF_008692635.1 Crocuta crocuta
CCTGCGGCCTGCCCTCCAGGCCACACACCTTCTGGGTCAGCTCTGCAGCTCAGGCTCCCGGGCCCTGGGCCCTGTCTCTGCCCTGAGCCCACTGGTCCGTCCTCAGGCCTTCCTGTGCCCGCTCAGCCCCTCCCGCCCGGTGGCCGTGCCCTGGGGCCTGCCAGCTCCGTGCTGCCCCCAGAGCCCTCGGTCAGCCGAGGTCTTTCCTGCGCCCGCCTGCCCCTCAGTGCAGTGGAGGCTTGCCCCACCCTGGCTCTCCTGTCCTGCATGGTGCCAGCACCCAGTCCCCGCGCCCCCAGCGAGGCCCGTCCCCTCCGACCATGGGCCCTCTGCTGTCCGACGGCCCTGCCTGGCCTCGCCCCCATCCGCACTCCAGGCTGGCGGCCCTGCCTGCAGCTCCAAATGGGACCCTGTCCTTCCCTCCACTGGGTCCCCTGCCTGTGCCCCCCGCCTGCTTTGGCCTGTCCCCTCCCCCCATCCCAGTCCCCCTGAGCCTCCAGGGCAAGTCTGGGGCCCCTGAGCTCGAGAGCCGTGGCCTCCTCTCACCCCCTCACAGGTGGCCACCCCTGTCCCTTCAGCCCCAGACACCTTCCTGCCCAGGCTCCCCTGTCCCCCCGACCCTGTCCCCGGGCCTCAGCCAGCTCACGCCCTCCTCTGCGTCCAGCCCCCGGCGGTCTCCGTGCGCTGCACCTGCTCAGTGCCACCCAGTGCAGGGCTCCTCTGAGCTCCGTCCTTCTTGCCTTCACCCCGAAGCTCCTGGGCAGCCCCTCCTGCCTCCCCCTGTCTCCCCCTGCCCCACCA
>NW_027548158.1:0-801 GCF_008692635.1 Crocuta crocuta
ATTTCTCAGATGGGAAATGCTAGTGTAACGAAATGAAAGATCTACTTCCCATCAGCCCACAGAAAGCTGCCTTCCTGGACAACCTCATTTTTCCTTCTAGTGTTTTCCCTGTGATCCATCATCTCTTGGCAGCAACATGGCTGCTTATAGGGCTTGCGGAGCTGGCACGTATTTCCGTGTTTTGTGGAAAGTCTGGGAGTCCGGTGGTCCCAAGTGTGCTCAGTCTGGCTGTTACCAATGCAAATGGAGGTCTAGCCATTCCTGAAGGGCTTGGATGGGACTTAGTTAGACCCATTCTGCACACTGAGTGGCCAGGCAGCTAGCTCAGAGTAGGACGATTCCCACCACTTCCTGCATCTGTGCTGAGAGTGAGGTCTGGGCATCAAGACCTCAGTTCCAGGGAGAAGGTCTGAGATGAGTCTCCGCACTCTGATGTGCCCTGATCTGGGCTCCTCTTATGGTCCCCTGAGCCTGACCTCTTGCACTGCAAGTGGGGAGAACTAGAGCACCCATTATCTTGACCACCCATGAATCCTGTGTTCATTTAAGGGCTTGAGACACAAGCTGAACCTGGGAAAGAGACAGAAATGGGTGTGCACCTACCATGGGCAGCTGTGGGTGCAGGATCCCATAGCAAACCTTTAGGATGTTGAAAAAATCACATGCTAGGGAGCCCACAGCATCTCCTCATAGGGAAGAATTCCTGAATTTCCTTCATTCCTCACTCACCACTTCAACTTAAGCAGAACTCTTGAAAGCCACCATCACACATATGGGGCATGAACTAGATGTTTTCAACGA
>NW_027548159.1:0-801 GCF_008692635.1 Crocuta crocuta
TTGGTCTCCAGAAGCTTGTTCTGCTGCTCCAGGAAGCGCACCTGCATTCAGGGTGGGAGGAGGGGTCAGATGGCTCCTGGTGTCCCAAAGCCCATTTGGGGTGAGGCTGGGGTGCTTGCTTTAGGGCAAACTCCCAAACCTGCAGCTCGGCAGAGATTGGTGGGGATGGGCAGTAGGAGACAAGGCGACTTCCCGATTCCCCTACCGTGGTCTCTGTGTAGGTGCTCTGACCCAGGGATGGGAGGAAGGGGCTGGGCAAGGTCAGTCTCTGCTCTCAGGTAAACTGAGTTATCCAGACCCGATGAGTCCAGGTGGCAGGTGCCTTCTGGAGCCAGGGAGAGGTCTCTGCTTGGCCTCTCACTCCCCCCACCTCAGTGCTAGCCTGAGTGTGGAGCATGGGTGGGGTACAGGAAGGGTGTGATCAAGGACAGCCACCCACTGGATGACCCTGTGGTCCTCTTCCTGTTTCTTATGTCCATTTTTGTGTCTGTGTGTGTGCTGCCCTCTTCCCTGGACATGCCCGTTGCAAGCCCGTCCTTGTCTCTCTGTGGGGACCTGCCTGTCTGGACCGAGGTTGCACAGAATGGAAACATTATCAAATCAGGAGCCTCTGCTCTCTACTCGGTCCTTGGTCGCTCCGTGCCCTGGGTGTGTATCCATTTCATCCATCAGACCGGGAGCTTGCCTGCGACCACATGGCTCCTGCCCCTGACGGTCTTGAGTGCCTAGCCCAGGAACCGAAGGCTCAGGAAGGGTGTGATCAAGGACACCCACCTTGTCGATGAAGGCAGCGAACCTGCT
>NW_027548160.1:0-795 GCF_008692635.1 Crocuta crocuta
GGCTCCAGGCTCTGAGCTGTCAGCACAGAGCCCGATGGGGGTCTCAAACCCATGAACGTGAGATCATGACCTGAGCCGAAGTCGGAGGCTTAACCTACTAAGCCACCCAGGCGCCCCTATTTCAACGTTTTAATATTACAATAAAATAAGTTAACATTAACTTAACATGTAAAGTGATTAGAGTTTTGAAACTATGGGAGGCTAGTTTTCACGGATTATAAAATACCTTGCAGGGGCGCCTGGGTGGCTCAGTCGGTTAGGGGGCCAACTTCGGCTCAGATCATGATCTCACGGTTCATGAGTTTGAGCCCTACATAGGGTTCTCTGCTGTCAGCACAAAGTCCATTTCAGATCCTCTGCCCTCCTCTCTCTCTGCCCCTCCCCTGCTTGTTAGCTCTCTCTCACTGTCTCAAAAATAAACCTTAAGAAAAGAAAACATGATAATTATTAACTGCATTGAAATTCAAAATTATAAAGTAAGAAACAGTCATAGCACACTGGTTGGCTTAGCAGTTAATGATATTAACATAGTCATAATAATATAAACACTAAAATTATAACTGTGTTTGGAAAATGGAAGAGTCTGAATTATATGATAGTTCAATGTTCTTTAGCCATAACTGGAAATAAATACATAATATCTAATAACATTAAATAAATAATGGTAAGAGCATATACCTTTGAAACAGAGGTAACACTAGAAAGAAAACTTAATCTTGTTTTAGGAAGAAAAGGTTTTTAAAGAGTTTAGAGTTGTTTTATCTAGGAAACAGGATTACAGAACAGAAATGTTTA
>NW_027548161.1:0-801 GCF_008692635.1 Crocuta crocuta
ATTTATTGACCTCACATGTACAGGAGCGAAAGTTGTAAAATTAGTTAAGGTGACATAAACCATTGCTTTTAAACCAGTGAAAAACACTTTAGTCCTAATTTGGTCACCTGTCTTACCACTGTAATTATCAACAATAAGCATAATTAAATAATCATCATTAACCAATCCGTGAGGATTACTAAAACTGTGTCTTCCCAGTGCCTCCTAGAGTGAGATTTCCCATGGAAGCAATTCAAATTTTCTTTTCTTTTTCTTTTTTAATGTACTGCTCAAATGTAAATTTCCTTGTTCAGGTTGAAGCCTGATCTAAATGAGAAAGTGACTTGGGACATACATAGCATGGAGCAGAGTCTGAGAAAACAGCAGAGCAGGTTCTAAAAAAACAGGCAGCTTCCAAGAGCAAAACTGAACTTGAAATACAAGTTCACAAACCACCAGCAGTTTGATGTAATGGGTCAAAAACTAGAAATATAGAGCTAGAGCACTTGATCTAGTATGTGGTAAGCACTCAACAAATAAGCAACTTGTATGAATTCAGCTGAAGCAAGAAAATATGAGGCCAAAGGAATCATATTTCGTATTACAGAAAATTCAGTGCAGGGTAAGGAGCTTTATTTTTCTCTGGAGATCAATTAAAAAAAAAAACCAAAAAAGCCAAATGAGCAGTGCCTGGGTAGCTCAGTATGTTGAGCCCCTCCGACTCGGTTTCAGTTCAGGTCATCATCTCATTATGATTCGTGGGTTCAAACCCCACATCGGGCTCTGTGCCAGCAGCATGGAGTCTGCTTGGGATTCTGTCTC
>NW_027548162.1:0-801 GCF_008692635.1 Crocuta crocuta
TTGAGAACTCCTATGCCCGGCTTCTCTTCGCAAAGAGAGTCACAATTTAAGATTTTACTCTCAAGGTGACACCCCCTTGTGGAAGCCGTTTTAGTGGAGCCTGACGGCCAGGACTTCCATTCCCTCCGAGCTGACCGCCCCCCCAGCTGCAGCTCAGTTTGGTATAACACAAAGGCACTGCCATCCACTCCTCTATCTGAGACTCCGCAGCTGCCTTCCCCATGCATGTCCTCCTTCAGCCTTCCTGTGGCTTCTCTCCTCTTCTCTGCGTGGCCTCCAACCCCCAAGGCCTTTTCGCACCTGCCCCTGCTGCTCAGGTCTAAGCTCCCTCCCAGGGAACACTTACCTTGCACAAGCAGCACAATCTGTCAGCACCTCAGGAGAGGAGTGTATGGAGGTGCTCTGACTCCAAGGCCCTTTTATCCTGGCTCTGGGCTCTGCCCCTTGTCTATGAGACAGGACCTGGGCATGAGGGGACCGCCTCCTGTGACCCACATTGTCCTGTGACCTGTGACCTGGTGCTGACTGGCAGCTGCTTCCTCCTTCATGGGAGCCCTGAGCAGCTGCCCCCAGCTGGGAATAGGGCTGTTTAGAAAGAAGGGCAAGGGAGAGAAACTGCAGTCACTCCCCCAGCTCACTCTCCCCCCTTGTCCCTGCTGGATACCTGCCTGGCTCCGTTTTGGAGCCTGAGTTCTCAGTGTCTATTTTCTTGCTTCCCAAATCTTACTTCAATGTTTCTGGACAATCTGGTTTAAACCAACTTTCACAAAATCCTCCAACTCTTTATTATTTACATGTGAG
>NW_027548163.1:0-801 GCF_008692635.1 Crocuta crocuta
CAAAACCACAGTGAGATACCACCTCACACCTGTCAGAATGGCCAAAATTAACCACACAAGAAATAACAGGTGTTGGTAAGGATGCAGAGAAGGGGAGCCCTCCTGTACTGTTTGTGGGAATGCAAACTGGTACATCCACTCTGGACTACAGTATGGAGGTTCCTCAAAAACTAAAAATAGAACTACCCTTTGAACCAGCAATTGCATTAGGAGGCATTTAGCAAAAGGATGCAAAGATACAGATTTGAAAGGTACGTGCACCCCAGTGTGTATAGGGGCATTATCAACAATAGCCAAACTCTGGAGAGAGCCCAAATGTGCATCTACTGATGAATGGATAGAGAAGATGTGTATGTATACAATTGAATATTACTCAGTCATCAAAAAGAATGAAATCTAGCCATTTAGAACAACGTGAATGGAGCTAGAATGTATTATTCTGAGTGAAACGAGTCAATCAGAGAAAGACAAATACCACGTGATGTCACTCACATGTGGAAGTTAAGAATCAAAACAGATGAACTTATGGAAGGGATGGAAAGAGGAGAGAGGGAAACAAACCACAAGTGACTCTTTAAAAAATTACTTATTTAAATTCAACTTAGGTAACTTGTAGTATCGATTTCAGGAGTAGAACCCTGAGATTCATCCTTTACATATAAAACCCAGTGCTCATTCCAGCAAGTGCCCTCCTTGATTCCCATCACTCATTTAGTACATCTCCCCTACCTACCTTCCAGCAACCCTAAGTTTGTTCCCTGTATTTAAGAGTCTCTTATGGCTTGTCTCCCTCTCTGTTTT
>NW_027548164.1:0-801 GCF_008692635.1 Crocuta crocuta
GACCTTGCCGGCGCCGACGGAATGTTCCGGGGCCTCCATCTGCAGCTGTGTGAAGACCCAGGTCTTCGTGTTCATCCCGGCGGGAGGGCGAAGGCTCCTTTCGCCTTACGTTTTGCGGGAGCCCCTTTCCCTTAGTGTTCAGATTCGCCATATGCTCTTCCCCAGGTCCCTGGTGATAAAACACCCGCATCCCCTGGATTCCCTGCCCTCCGCCCCCTGCCCCTGAATCAACAACAGCTCATTTGTAAGAAGTTTTTAATTTCATCTCGGTACGCCATTACGAGTGGAGGAGGAATCTCTATTTGTCTCACTCACATAGTCTCGGCTACACTCTCCGACGGGTCTCTACAGAAGCCTGCGGCGGCGCCCGGCATCAGCAGGACTCCTAGATGCCAGACTGGTTGGGGTTTCTTGGTGGTTTGCATAAATTATAAACAAGAGCACACACACAAAAAATCACACAACATAGACTCTACCGGAAGGGAGTGTGTTCCCTCTGGCTTTGCAGAGAGTGAAGGGGACAAGTCTCTGTGTCCAAGGCTCTTAAGACCTGGGACGTCGTCAGGAGCGAGGCCGAGCCTGAACCGCCGCTCTCAGAGGAGTCCGGGCTGACCCCCTCCGTCTTCCACATCATCTCGTCTGCTTTGTCAGGAGGCATCCCGGCACAGAAGTAGCTGACCCTAGCACCGCACTTGGAGATCAGGATGGGAAGCGTCCCTGTATACAGTGGCAGCTGGGTCTTCTGTGCTCAGACTCCGAAAAACCAGACAAAGGGGGGAACCCTGGGTTTCCATCTGGACC
>NW_027548165.1:0-802 GCF_008692635.1 Crocuta crocuta
ACACTGCATCCAATATTATCACTGCAGCAACTGATAAGGAACAGGGCCATGGGACTGCCTGGGGGTGGGGGGGGAACGTTTAATTGAAACTTGCCTGGAGGGTGGATTCAGGGAAGGCCTGAGATCTGTATGTTGAGACCTGGAAGGGACACCTTGAACTTGATCAGGCTAGGTCTTCCCTTTAGCCCGCTTTTTCTTTAACCAGCCCTGTGTTCTAGAAGGTCTGTCTCCTCTTTCTCACCACCTTGTACTGTGTGTAGCTTCTTTGGGGAAGTGGGGGAGGGGAGGACCAGTTGCTCAGCTTCCCCTAGAGGGAGGGATTCCCAGAAGTCAATCAGCCTACCGACACTCCTGCTTCTGGTCAAGCAAGCGTGGGGACCAAGCCCCTGTCTGCCTGAGCCCTTAGGAAACCTGAGACACCTGCACAAAAGAGCTGAGATTTTACGATTTAGGGAGAAGTGCCACTTTCGTTGACGATCGATCGTTGCAAAAACACAAGCAAAAATGTAGTAGAGTGGGGACAAAACCCCAGACCTGCGGGTTCCTCGAAGCCGTGGGGACACTTTGGGGCCACATTAGGTGCCTCGAGCTCCTTGGAGACCTCTGACCCTATGCAGCCCTGCATCCTTCAATGGACGCAGTCCCTCCGGCTGTGCGCAACAAGACATGGACCAGAGGGGGACACCGAGGTCCTGAGAGAACACTGTGGACGCCCCCGCCCCCAGCCCCAGCCCGGCCAGGCCCCCCAGCGCCCAGGGCAGCAGCACCCGAGAGGCAGCGTTGCATGTTTCTGCGTAAAAAC
>NW_027548166.1:0-802 GCF_008692635.1 Crocuta crocuta
GAGACCACATATTAATAAGTCAGAAAAGCACTTATCCATCCACTTTCCTGCCGAGGCTCTCCTACCAACGCTGTGAAACAGAACAGAGAGGAAGACCTTTGAGGTCACTGAGCACACACGTCAGGTGCACCTGGGCCCACGTTCCGGCTCTGCCACCCTTAAACTACGTGATTCTGGGCAAGTCCGTTCTGTGTGAGGCTCCACTCCCCATCCATGAAGAGATGGAAGGGCTTTCCAGACTGTCACTGTCCAGCACATACTCAGGACCTTCTTAGCGTCTCTTAACAGGTGCCACGGGCATCATGCTCTCTGTGTGCCAGGTCGTCCCTGCGGGACACGCATCAGGACTCCTGGCATCCCTGGACCCTGCCCACCCAGGCTGACTGCCGCACTTGGGCACCAACCCACCCCACACTGCCTAGACGGGAAAGCAGAGACCCGGATGGGGCCGTGTCTGGGGACCCCCAGCAGCATGGAGTGGGGGCCTGGACCCCAGCTTCCGCCCTCCCTCTCAGACTCCGGGGCTGAGTTCATCATAACCACAGGGGAGTGTACTCGGCCTCCCTGACTGATGGCCGGAAATGAAGTCTGGGTGGGAACAAGGCAGAGATGGTGATCTGAAGACCAGACAGATAAACCCTTTATTGCTGTTCTGTTGCTTTTTCCTCCCTCTCTCCTCACACCACCCCAGAGGCCAGGCCAGGCCAATCGCAGCCCCTGCCTGGTTGGTAAACATTTCCACAAGGCGGGGCCCCATTTTACAGCCGGGGAAACTGAGACCAGTGTGCGATTCCAGCGGCCA
>NW_027548167.1:0-802 GCF_008692635.1 Crocuta crocuta
TGGTAAGAAAACAAAGACTGAGAAAAAGCAGCCCATCATTCATCTTTGGATGGTAGGACTGAAGGTGCCATTTTGTTTTCTGTTGCTTATTGCTTGCCTATATTTTCTAATTTATCTGCCACGCATTAGACTTCTTTTATAATGATACACATCAATGAAACTTGTCTTTTAATTCGTGAAACTTAAATAAATCATATTCTTCATCTACTTTTTTGGCATTGCCTTCTAACTGAGATCCACGTTTCTGTGGTTGGAGTCCCCAGGTGAAGTAGAACCTCTTGTGTACACCCTGCCTCTACCAGTTGGGACTGAGACACCCTATGACAATAACACCACCATCCTCCAGCCCCCCACAAATGTCCCCAGCCCACACCTACCTGGTGATGTTTGGCAGTGTGACTAGCTTGCCTGCCTTGATGGCTGCATTGAAACAGTGTGCCCCTTGGGTCTCTGCAGCGATGATGGGCACATGCTGCCAGCCCACCTCTACCAGGCCAGCTGCCACGCCAGCCAGGAGCCCTCCACCGCCTACTGCCAGCACCAGGGCCCCTGGTGGGGTCCCCAGTGCTGCCTTCAGCTCTCGCACCAGGCTGGCATGGCCTTCCCTGGGGGAAGGAGGAAGCAGGTTGAGCAAGACCCCTATTCCCAAAGGCTCACATATACACAGATTCCTCATCACCACCCCAATCCCCACCCACATCAAGGGGAGAGGAGCCCCAGCAACACTTAGTTCACTCAGCTTTCATTCATTCAACTTATTCATTCACTCATTCTTTTCCAGACATGTTCTCAGACATTGTCC
>NW_027548168.1:0-802 GCF_008692635.1 Crocuta crocuta
CCATCTGGACGTGATGATACATAATGTCAGAGTCTGACTTCCTGTCTGCGAGGCGGCAGGTGACCGTCCTGGGGCTGGGACTTCCCACCGCAGTGGGCGAGGCAGGAGCCAGCATGGTGGTGCAAGGGTGTGGGCGGGAGCCTGGACAAGGACGTGGTCTCTTTCAGAACCGCCATATTGCCCACCCCAACCTCCCCGCCCCCTTTCCTGCTGCAAATTCACAATGGGAGCCTGTGCCCTCCCCGTGCCCAGCTCTGGCCACTGTCCCCAGTCGGGCTCCCAGACTCCTCCTGCCCGCCCTTCCCTACGCCCCCATCCCCTGCTGGGGGCAGGGGCGACAGGCCACAGGACGTCAGTGGTAGAAAACTGCGCTGCCTAGAGGGCTGGGTGGGGTTTGCGCCAGGACACATTGATCCCTGGAGGCAGTCGCGGGGCGGGGTCCAAGTGGTCCTTGAACCTGGCTGGCAGCACCCGTCCATCAGCTGGGATGCTGTGACATGCAGCCCTGCCTGGGGGTGACGGCCTCCCCAGCATCCACAGCTTTCCCCACAAGGGCATCTGCTGGGCTCACCCTCCTGGTTCAGTGCCCTTCCCAGCGTTTCAGTCTGTCGCCATAATATGGCCGATGCTCTGCGGATTTCCAAGGCCCTCTGCAGCAGCTGCTGCAGGAACAGGGGCTTGCGGCTATAGGACTCCTTCACTGTCTGCCCACAATGGCCACCGTTCCAAGGACGTGACAGGGAGAAAAGGGCCATCCTTACTGATATTTAGGATGCGAGGCCATCATGTGATTTTTTTTTTT
>NW_027548169.1:0-802 GCF_008692635.1 Crocuta crocuta
AGTTGAGGTTTCCGAGGGTCAGACAGCATCTGCCTGAACTCTCTGTCGGTTTGCAGAAGTTCCCTGGGCTCCGCGTAGGTGGAGGCCTTCAGGAAGACATGGATCACAGTTTCAGACCTTCCCATGAATCAGAGAATCCACAGAAATCACCTTTGTACTATCCTTTTCACCTGCCCAGTAAACCTTACCCCTCTAAGTGTCACGTACAGAAATTCCATCTGTTATAGGACACTTGAAATGTGGCTGGACTGAGGCAGAATACAGAGGTTTTCTATTATTGTATTATTTTTGTGCAAGGCACTGAGTTAAAAAGCCATTGTGTAAAACTGATGTAGGACAGATCACACCCTAAATCGCACAGCACGAAAATCCAAAGATGAAGGAGACATAAGCGCTGCTACCCTGCTTCTTCCTCTGACCTTAACTGAGGGCCGTATCTAACTTTTGAGGGAAAGGAGGGGTTCCTGGGCCCTTCCAGGCACCATGTGAGGCCTTCAGACACCAAAAAGGAGGGCCAACGGCCACTTCCTGGAATAAGTGATCACAGGTTCAATGACACACCCATCCAAATCACAATGTCATTCCCTAGAAATCCAATATCCTAAAATACATGTGGAAGCACAAAGTGGCTCACATGGTCAAAATGTCCTTGAGACTGAAAAGCAAGGCAGTGGCTCCATCCTTGCGGACAGGAAAACTTTGTAGAAAGATACAGAAAGCACGCACTATGGTAGTGGGGTCAGTGAATAGGGGCATTGACCATGGACAAGAACAGAGAGCCCACAAGTCATCTCCCACTTTG
>NW_027548170.1:0-802 GCF_008692635.1 Crocuta crocuta
TCGGTGGACCCTGCCTCTGTCTACACGCCTCCCAGGGGCCTGCAGAACTCCGAGGGGAGAAAAATGCCTTCTGGGCCCAGATGAGGAGTCAGGGGTGGCGGCGGGCACGGAGCTGAGCCTCGGGGCCCTCCGTGCAGTAAGCCGGCGGCAGAGGGCGTGCGGCAGGGAGGAGGCCGAGTGTGACAGGGCGTCAGCCACGCCGCCGGGAACCAGGGTCCCGAGCAGCACGGGGAGACCCCTTAGCAAGACCCTCAGTGTCGGTTCCTCTTCCGTCTTCCCTGTTCGGTTTCCGAAGGAGCTCGCGTGGGATTGGCGGACTTCTCCCCTAAATGTGTGCTTCAATTCACCAGGGAGGCCTTCGGGGCCCCAAGTTTTCCCTGCGGGAAAATTTCTAACTACAAATTCAGTCTCTTTTTAATATGTAGGACTATTTAGGTTATCAACTTTTTTCTGAGTGAGCTTTAGTGGCTGTGTTTTTCAAGGAACGCGTCTGTTTCAAGTAGGCTGTGGAGTTTACGGTCCTAAAGCTGTTGAAGCGCCCGCGTCCGCAGGTGCACAGTCGTGTGCGAATTCCTGCTCCCCAGCACAGCGGGCCTCTGCCAGCAGCCTCCGGGGTCAGCCCTTCATCTGGTAGGGGAGACACAGAACAGCAGGGTTTCCAGACCCGACCCCGGGCTTCCCAGGACCCAGGAGGAGCCCCTTCTGTTGGGCGGAGCCTCACTGCCCCGGGGTCCCATCACAGCGGCCTCTGGTCTGGTCGGTCACTCTGGCCACCTCCAGAGCAGCCAGCACTCTATTCTCC
>NW_027548171.1:0-801 GCF_008692635.1 Crocuta crocuta
CAAAACCAAGAGTCAGACACTTAACTGACTGAGCCACCCAGGCATGCCCAGAAAGGGGTTTTGAAGGGTGAAGAGGAATTGTTCAGGTGGTTGAGCTCAGGTGGGGAAGGGAACTTTAAGTGGAAGACACTGCACATGCAAATACACACAGTTGTAAACTGTCATGAGGTCCAACATAGAGTCCAGAACTACCAAAGTTGGGAGAACAGGGAAACGACCTTAGAGAGCTTATGAGTGGGGAGGTAACAAGGTCAGATTTCCATTTTGAATTCCCTTTTAAGTTGAGTAGTGGTGGGAAGGACGGGATGGAAAGAGATTAAAGAAAGGTGATTAGTCAGGGAACAACTGAGTAGACTTGGCAGAAGATGATGAGGCTTTAAGGGAAGGAAGTGTGGTGGTAGAGATGGAATGTACTACGTAGAAAGCAAAATAATGGGACTTACTAATAGCTTGGTTTGTCACCACAAGTATAACAGTGGCTTTGAGTAGGATTTGGACTTACAAAGCCAGCCTGTTGAAGAGTAAAGCGCTGTTACAAGGTGACTCCCCTACACAGAGAACTAGGAAATAAGATCAACAAGACCATCTTCTGGGAGATGCCACTTTAGCCAACACAGAATAGATCTGTGTGGACATGTGTGAGAGAGAGGAGTGGCTTTGGTGTCAACAAAATGGGACATTCAGAAGGACTGAGAAGTGGAGATTGCCTCCTAGAGGCAGAGGGAAAGGAGAATTGCCGGGAACAGTAGTAGCCGTGCCCCATTTAAACACCAGCGTGCAGGTGGGGAAGGAGGCATCTTG
>NW_027548172.1:0-802 GCF_008692635.1 Crocuta crocuta
GGGAAGGCCGCGATCCCAGACACCAGCCCGCGGTGGGCATTCAGGAAAAGTCCGTGTAAGGAATCCCCAGCACTATTTATTGCGCACCTGCTGCCGCTTCGTCTCACGATGACTAATTTCCTAAGAGCCCGTGACGGGCTGCGCGGGGCCGAGCACTGCCCAGAAGGGAAGAAGCCCGCAGCTTCCCTCCCAGACGGAGCCGAGGGCTGTGAACCTGACCTTGCATCAGCATCTCCGGGCCTGATGGGACCCCAGGCCGGTGTCCTATTCAGGAGGTCTAGGGTGGGGCCCAATAACCCGCATTTCTCATGTTTTCTCAGGTGACGCGCTGCTGCCTGTGGGAACCCTGCTGTGAGAAGCCTGCTCTAGGGTCCAGGAAGAGGGCCAGGAAGAGGGGAAACGGGCTCGGTCCCAGCAGGAGGGGAGGGACCTGTCTGGAGGCACAGGCCGCTGCCCACTGTTGTCCCCACAGGGGGTCTGCTGGGGAGCCCGCCCTGCTCGGGCGAGGGTCCCGGCCAGCATGGGCTCTGCTGTGTCCTCTTCCCCTTACTGTGGGTCCCCAGGAGGCTGAGACACGCCGGTGGCTTCTCTGGGCCTCAGGTGCCGCATCTGTTAAATGGGGAGAAGAACGAACTCCCACCGCGCTCCGGGCTGAGGCAGGAGTTGGGGGGAACAACGCAGGGCATTTGGCACAGGGCTGGGGACCCAACAGTCAGCCACCATCAGCTCAGCCGCGGCCGCAGCTACGCGTCCTCCTGCGGGACAGCCGCCCGCGCAGACCCCGCCCCGTCCCAGGACGCGT
>NW_027548173.1:0-801 GCF_008692635.1 Crocuta crocuta
AGCTGATATTTACTGAGGACTCAGTGTGGTTCAGGCATCATTGTGCTCAGCCCTTGATACGTGTTATTCAACAACACTAATGTTGTTGAAATACCATTTACATCGCCACATTCCAAGGCATGGTATTCTATTCCTGGCCCCACCGTGGTGAGTGTGTTAAGTTCTGCTCCAGGAGTTATGAGCCCATCACTGACACGAGGGAAGACAGGCTGAAACGCTGAACTGCTGATAGGAATTCTCCTCCAAGACTCTCTTACCTGTGTGGCTCCAAGATAGGGCATCCACCATGGCGGCTGCTCCATCAGTGTGCTGTGCTGAGTAGTCTCCCCTCCCGGCCCACAGCGGACACGTAGGATGAATGGAGAATAAAACCATATTTTAACCTGGGAGGATTTTGATGGTTACTTGGCTGTGGCTTCCTTCGGCTATCCCGCCTGATATACTGCTTTATTGCATTGTATTATTAGCTCCATTTATTCTACAGATGACATGGCAGGGTTCAGTTTCCATTTTTTCTCTTGACCTACCTATTAAATCTCAGGCCCTCTTTCCACCTGTCTACCTAAATTCTACTGTCTTATAAGGAAGGTCAAGTCTAATACTCCATCCATGAAGTTAGTTTTGTTCAGATGATTTTCCATCATCTCTGATTTCTCTAAATTTTATTTAATGTGTTGTATATGCCACACCAGTTGACAATCCATGGTATATTCTCTTGTGTCGTTTCTGGGATGTTTCCATGAAAGAATTATACCTTTAAAGAGAATGAGCTTGTTAGGAGGCCTGTGCCCTCTGGGGCAC
>NW_027548174.1:0-803 GCF_008692635.1 Crocuta crocuta
AACCCCAAAAGGAAACAAAAACTCTTCCACGAAGCTAACACCTGATTCTCAGATAAACCTCATTTTATTGTCACCCATAAAAACCCTCGCTTACTTGTGTGGCAAGGACTGGATTTTATTGGATGCCTACACTCAACTCAGTTCACAAAGAATTATTCAACAGAGGAATGAATTAGCAGATATGTTTAGTTTGGAAGTTTCTGGCTTCACAAGTTGGTCTCGGTTACCAGGAATTTTCCAGGACGTTTTCCTCTAGCTTTGTAAACCAGATCTCATCCCACCGTTATTTTTTTTTCTGCAGAGTTTCTACATTTAGCTTCAGGATTTACCAATGACATTTTCTCTAAGCAAAAAAAGAGTCATCAGCCAACATTTTAGAAATAAAAAGTTGAAGCTTTTCCCTCTTCGGAAGCCGCCGCTGATTCTCTGAGAGTCCCAGGGGGCCACCAGCAGCTTTTCTCAGGCGGTTTTGAGGGAACTGGGGGACCCGGAGCCTCACTCACTGGCTGCCTGGCACAGGCGCGGGCACCACAGTGCTGAGTGGACCACTGCCAGCGGCCATTAATCAAGTACAATCTAATTGTCCTGATTAGCGTGCCCTTGAGTGTGTCCACGTGTAGAATTTGGACTGGCTTTTGGCAAAGAGCCCTCGTGAAGTCAGGTCCTCGCTTCCAGCGGGCGGTGGCACAGAGGACCTACCAGCATCACTCCTGTGAAGGGCGAGAGTGATGTGCTGGAGGGCACGTCGCTGCCAGCCACCGGCCCGCGGCCGAGCTGGGCAGAGGGGTGATGTCAAACGTTCC
>NW_027548175.1:0-803 GCF_008692635.1 Crocuta crocuta
CTCGGGGGAGGACGCCTCGGGGGCAAGGCAGAGCTTGCGAGGTGAGGGACCTGATTCCCAGGCAGGCCCTGCGCTGCGGGGCGATCGGCTGTGGGAAGAGCGAGCAGAAGAGCTGTCCTGTGGCTTTGGCAGGAAGGTCAAGGGCGCGGGGCTGAAAATTCAGATGCCCGCAGGCCCCAGTGCGTATATAACGGTGAGCAGAGGGGAGGCAGTAGGGAGTGGTGAGGTGCGTGGAGAATTCAGGAGCACAGGCGGCGAAGTGCGTATTTCCCACCTGGCTGATGGAATGTATGGCTCAATTTCAAGGTAGCAACATTTAACTAACTAGATCATAAAACCCAGCAGACACCGCTATTATTTGAATAGATGAAAGCCAAGCCAACCAAACCAAAACTCTAATGAAACTCAACTTTTGTCTTAATTGAAAAAGCAGTGCACAGGCACAGCACAAAGCGTTACCGACATAGTCAGCCATGTTAGGACACGTTGCTATGTCCAAAGTCCTCACCGGAAGCCCTCACTTCCAAATGGATCTTTGTTTATCTAAGCAGAGGTATTTTTGCACTCGCGTGCTGAGAGGCCCCCTCACGTCTTTACTGCAAAATGCAGAAAAGCAAAGTAAAAAAGTAAAGCAAAGCAAAATGCTACGCCAGGGATGAACCTTGAGGACACTGTGCAGAGTGAAACGACACACACTGTGTGATCCCGCCTCCACGAGGTCCCCAGAGCCGTCAGATCACTGCAGACAGAAACTAGGAAGGGTGGGGGGCGCCTGGGTGCTCAGTCGGTTGAGCATCTGACTC
>NW_027548176.1:0-803 GCF_008692635.1 Crocuta crocuta
CACCCAGGTGGCCTCGACTCCTTTTCTTCAACAAATAAACAGAAACCAACAAAACTCTCGTTCACTTAGTGAAACTAAATCTTCCTCACATTCATACACTTTTAAAATGGAAAACGATTCTCATATTCAATAGGAGTGAGACCTGAGTTTCATTGGATCAAAGCTGACACCGAGAGGCACTTCCTCCAGCCCACTTGAATATTCAACTTCAAAAACGTCCCAGAGCAATGCCAGTACACAAGGACACAAAGACATGCCAAAGAAGGAAACGGTCTCCTTATAGATGAATAGAATTAGGAACAAATGTCCCAGAGACAGTACAAAGCAGGAAGCAAATTCAGGTAAAAAGAAGGGGCATGATTAAAAAACAAAACAAAACAAAACCTCACATATTCAACAAAACATCTATGTGACAGGATGCCCCGCTCCATTTCAGAGAAGAGTGTGGCAGGAGGAGGTCCCCTGAGCTAGGGCCAGAGCCTCCTCTCCCACAAGTCTCCCAACCACTAAACCCGCCGTTGAGGAACCTGTCCCTCTCCGTTCCTGGCCAAAAGTTTATGTCCCACTGTGTCACACTGAGCACCCTTCTCTGATCCATATGGCTCTCCTAAGACTGTCCCATTCTTCTTCTTTTCGGGCACTTCTGCCACCAGAAGCTGTGATAGACTGACTATATCAGCTCCAACCTGGAGCGTTTCTGAACCCTGACTGCCCCATGGCCCCTGACATCTAAGGAAACTTCCATCACAGGAAAATGACCCCATAGCTTAAGGCCTGGTGTGTGATTTCAAGAGATCCCTGAG
>NW_027548177.1:0-803 GCF_008692635.1 Crocuta crocuta
ACTTCTGCTTCAGGGACGATGGAGTAAATGTACTTTTCCTCATCCCTCACACTAAACACAGTGGAAAACCCTGGACACTCTTATTTCTAACATCAAAAAGGTGGAGTGAGAAAGGCAGACCAGGCAGGCACTGGGGAGCCAAGGCATCATAAAGCACTGAAAGAGGAAGCCAGCTGACTGGAAACTCTAAGACAAGCACATCTTTTTCAAAAGCCCCCTAAAACACCCGTTCTTTCCAGCCAGAGAACCAGGAAAAAGGCAGCATACATAGCAAGACAGAAAATGTTGTGATAATAACCTCGCTTTCCCGGCTGATAAGTGCAGAAATAAAAAACTGTGGCCCAATCTCCACCCATTCCAGCTAAACCCTTATGGGGATCCCAAACGTCTGCACATTCAAAGCAGTTATGAGGCACCCCAGCCTCCTTCTGACTCACTTTACCCAGGGTGATGTCAGAGAAGGCTCAGTGGAGAGTCGGGACTTTCATTATCGCCTAGCAGGAATGAGGCCCATACCTGGGGTGTCAGTGAAGGCCACGTGCGCGGCAGCATCTAAACAGCCCTGACCCTACCAGACAGAGTGGTCTCGGTGGGGGCCTCAAGGAAAGCCAGAACTCCACCGCATTCAGAACTAACAAGGAGAATCTTCACTTTCAATGTCAAAAGAAACCAAGTAGGAAACCTGGACTCCTGGACTCCTACCCTCCGTGGGCAGAAACTAGGCAGCCTTCTCCCTCCCCCAACAGAACAGTTGCAGAAGAAAACCAGCTGACACAGAAGGCTTAAATAAGATCCGGACTCTC
>NW_027548178.1:0-803 GCF_008692635.1 Crocuta crocuta
CATGGCCCCTGGCCCCGGCTCCTAGGGGCCCCCGTTCCCAGGACTCCAGATCCCAGCACCCCTGTGCCGCCCTGGCCCCCCGCAGGGACCCTCACACTGTGACCCAGGCTGTGAGGCTGTGACAGCCACTGGGTCAGGCGGCCTGCAGGGGGAGCCACTGGGCCGGCCCGAGCCACCTCCAGCCCCGCGCCCAGGCTGGGTCTTCTGGAACCCTACCCCAGGGCGCCGCCGCCTCTCCCTGAGCCCCGCCAGCTGTCGGCGGCGCCGGTCCCCCCGCAGAAGCCACCCTCTGTCCTGTAGACCCCAGTGCACCCCCGAGGCCCCCACCAACTCCGAGCCGTTGTAGGGGTGCTGGGTGAGGAAGGCCCAGGCAGGCGCGGGGCCGGGCGCCGTCACCCACTGGGGGGCGGTCGGGGCAGGCAGAGGTGGGGGCTCTTTCATCCAGGGGACCCCCCCCACCCCAGTTCCGGGTTGGGGGAGGGGTGGGCCTTGCCCGACCACCAGCCGGGCACCGGGGCTCATGGCCCCCGCCTCAGCGCTGCTTTAGGAGCGGGCCGGACTCCCCAGAGGGACACTCCTGCCCCCAGCCGGGGCCTGGACACCGAGCCCGACGGTTGGCAGGCCTGCGGTGTGAGCGAGGAAGGGATGGAGGTGCGCTAAGGGCCCCCACCCCCCTTGCTCTAGGACGAGGGTGACGAGAGGGTGCCCCTGCCTCCTGCACACAGTGCTGACAGGAGTGTGAATGAGGGAGGGAGGGAGTGTGAGAGAGTGAGTACCAGGTTCCGTGTGTGAGAGGATGTGCG
>NW_027548179.1:0-803 GCF_008692635.1 Crocuta crocuta
CCTCCATCTCCAGAACAAAATATGAGGGAGTAAAATGCCTGTAACTTGAGCCAAAAAGCGGTTTTTACTTTATGGCAAGTAGAGTGATACCACTTTGAAAATTGTGATGCTCTTAAATAGAAACAAGAATGCTCAATATGTTAAATAGCTGGATTGCAGTGATCATTTCACTACATATATGTGTATCAAAATATCATGTTGTATACCTTAAATATACACAATTTTTATTTAAACAAAACTCAAAAGACCAAGAATACTGATTCTTGGAGAAGGGATAAGAATTGTGGAAAATGTTATGAGTTTAAATAAAATCAAGAATTCAAGTTTTGAGGGAGTAGGTAAGGATTTGCACATTATAGAGCAAATTGTTACAGTAGTAAATCATGCTATTTGAAATAAAAGACATTTCTTGAATCTTTAAAGGGAAGCCTCCTTTTAAGAAAATGTGGAAAAATGTTTATATAACTGCCATTTCAAAAATAGTACTAATTTTTTCATTGATAAGGTTGGCCTCATATATAAGGTGGGAATCACCATGAGTAATTTTTTAAAATGAGTAGACATTTACTGAGCAAAAGACTTGGCCTAATTATTTTCCTCATTTATTTGGATAAAAAATTTTGGCTTCATTAAGTATACTGCTATGATGCACACAGACTACTGAGCCTGTTAATAAACATTGTTAGAAAATGAAGTATTTCCCACAATGTTAGCATTTATTAGTGTTACAAAAATTTAGAAATACTAATATGTATTTTGATAATTAGATTATTCATATTTAATAAAATACATATATAATGGGA
>NW_027548180.1:0-803 GCF_008692635.1 Crocuta crocuta
GCTCCAGCTCGTGAGCAAAGCGGACGTGCATGTCCCCACTCGAGACGAGGACTGACTCCCCTGTGGAGCCTCCAGAAGTACCCCAAGATCCATGTCAGCACTGGAGAGGAATCCTCAGGTTCCGTCATAGACTCCACACGAGGTCTTAGGCCCCGGCACCGACTGCAGAGGAATCCCGACAGGCCCCTGGCAACTCGCATGGAGACTGGCCTTTCCTCAGGCCACAAGGGAGGGTCCCAGAGGTCCCCGTCGTAACTCGAGAAGGTCCCGCCGCAACTCGAGAAAATCCACGAGGTTCTCCCCTCCAGGCGAGATGAGGCCCTTTTCCGCTGAGGCGTCTCCAGGCAAATCACACCTTCCCTCTGGAACTTCCAAAGGGTCCTTCACACCCTTGCTGCAACTCAAGAAGTTCCCCGACATACCCGCCTCCACTCGAGAGGAACCCCGAGGGTCCCGCCCACATCAAGAGGAGCCCCGTTTCCTCCTCATAGCTCGAGATGAGGGTTCCTTTCCCTGCTTCGTCGGGAAAGGATTCCCGGCTTTCCTGTCGCATCTCGGAGGAGGCGCTCTCCACAGGAAAGTCGAGAGGAACTCCAGGGGTCGTGCCACCATTCCCAATGTGCACAAAATGTCTCAGTCCACTCCAGAAGAACCTGATTTCCCTGCACTTGCTCGACATGCACGCCGAGGATCGACTCACACCACAGTGGCACGTGTGACAGCCCTGTCGGAAAGCCTCGTGGGAAAGCCTCCAAAGAATGCCACAGATCCCTGGATCAAGGCGACGGGAAGCCTGCCACGGC
>NW_027548181.1:0-803 GCF_008692635.1 Crocuta crocuta
ACATACATTTGGAAAATAAAATTGAATACTTGCTCAATTTCTTTTGTATTTGTTGGTTAACTTTTTAGCAGTGGAAACTTTAGGGAAGGATACTTGTAGGGAGTTGGAAGAAATAGATTTTCATAGCAGGAGCCAAAGACCTTCAGTAATTGATGTCTCTATCTGAACCTTGACCTCAAGAGACTTATTAAAGTGATCCAAGTCTAAGGAGAATTATTCTGTTGTTTGGAAAATTCTGGTTCATGTTCTATACAAAGATACACTTCTGTGAAGAAGAAACTTAAATCTTGTTGGCTCCTCATTAGGTGGTATTGTGGCTGGTTCCTCAGGGCATGGAATGGAATTCTTCCCTTGGAAGATATAACAGGGTCCTAATGAGTAGTATCTCAAGCAAAAAGGGCATGATTGAGAAGGGATTGTGTATCAAATACGTGCCTGGATACACACATGTACACACAAATGCCCCTGCGCACATGCACCCAACACCTGCCCTTATGCATAGGCTGCATGTCCAGATAAAGCTCTGGCCTAGGGAACCACAGACAAAATTCTCTACTTCCTCCAACCTAACTTCTGAGCTTTCAATGCCTGCAGGCAGTGAAGATTTCCATCAATGCCTAAAACTCACCCATTTGTTGACGAAACCATCTCTTCCTTCCACGTTCAACTTTCTTGTCTAATGTGTGTCTTAGGCCAGGTAAGTGTCAGATTTCCATTTATAAAAAGACTGTAGAGTAATATTCCATTGTATAGATACAACATCTTTATCCATTCATCTACTGATGGACACTTGGGCTGCTTCC
>NW_027548182.1:0-803 GCF_008692635.1 Crocuta crocuta
GAAGTGTTGGCCTCCAGGATGTCCCTTCCTTCCTACTTTCTCTGTGGTCAGTTGCTGGGGAAGCTGGGATGAGACTGAAGGAGTGTGACCCAGGGCATTTATCCTCTGTCCTTCCTGACAACGTCACCTTGAGCTGGCTCTGTCCTCAGCCTCATGCCATGTCCCTCTTCAGGGCTAAGTCTACATAGTGTCTCCCGAGGTCCCTCCACCAAATCTTTCCTTGTCCCTTTGGGCCAGGTGTAATGGCTCTACTCCACTGGCCCCAGGTTCATTTTGTGTTTGGTTCCTATTTCTTGCTGTAAAACATTGCAACAGACCTGTTAGCTTAAAGTGGCACAGATGCATTGTTGTTTCTGAGGACAGAATTCCTACCTCAGTCTCGCTGGGGAAAGTAATGTGGTATCTTCCCAGGGCCCTTCCTTTCCAGTTTCTACAGCCTCCTGCATTGCCCCCTGGATACCTTTCCTCCAACAAGACCGTAACACCATCCTGTCTCCCCTGTGATCTCCTTCTTATCATCCCACATTCCTCCTACAGGGACACTAGGCTTAGTCAGGTAACACAGCATCATCTCCATTTCAGAATCCTTTCCAGAATTTAATCACATCTGCAAAATTTCTTTTTCCGTGTATAATGACAGACTCTGGGAACTGGGATGTGGACACATTGTCGGGGTGTGTTATTCTGTCTACCACGCAATACCTTATACTTTACATTTACCCTACCCACAAGTTTCTAGGCAGTCCCTAAATATAACGCCTCATGAAAGTAATCTATTGCCAGCGTGATGTGTTTCTCTGGCC
>NW_027548183.1:0-803 GCF_008692635.1 Crocuta crocuta
ACCCTCCTCCCACAACACACTTCCTTTTGTACCATGGGATTCAGACAATCTCCTAGATTTTGTGAACATTGGACCATATACACATCTCTTGCCCATGATTCTGTTCACCAGCACAGACTCCAAACGTCTGCCCTTCCAAAAGAGACACTTCCTTTTCTTGTAGGAACAAGTAACAAAGACAAATAACCAATGGCTCATTCTCTTTGCACAATTATTAATGGAGTTTTCATATACTGTCAATTAATATGCTGCCTCCATATAGTGGAAACGAAGTACAAAATCATCAGCTCAAGTTTCCATAGAATTGCACTAAATAAATCCTTAAAACCACTAACCCCCCCACCTTCCACTTTCTTCACATGAGTTATGTGGAAGTACACACCCTAGGAGTATATTTACATGGTTAGCAAGTACAGAAAAGCAAATAAACAAAAAGTTAGTTAATAGTAAAACTTGGAAACATATCTCCGTAGCCTTAGAAGCTACCTATAACTGAAGGGCTCAAGGTCAAATTCTTTATATTTTCTGGATCAAATTTACCTTATAGGTATACTTTTATGCAAGACAAGTTTAGGTGGGTTGGGAAGTAGAAAAAAAAGGTAAACATTCCTGATATACGTATTTGGAGAATACAAGCTAAGAAGTAAGCAGTTTGTATGTTTAAATATCAAACTTATGCAGAACTGATTTTATCCAAATGATAATCTGGATAATTTCATAACTCATAAAAATCCCTATGTATCAAGAGACCAGTGCCTGCCAATTATACTTATTTCTTTAAGATCTGGAAGTCAACCCCCCCC
>NW_027548184.1:0-804 GCF_008692635.1 Crocuta crocuta
CATTTAAAAAATTAAAGTTTATAGATATCTATATTGATATATATAGAGATAGATAGATATAGATATAGATAAAATTATTAGTTCTCATGATTCTATTGATTTACTGGCCCCAGTTATGTATTTCTCATTCAATATCTCTCATGCTGTAGCATTCATGCAGGACTTAGGCACAGAGTTACCTAAAGGCTTCTTTATTCATTCTTTGGTACCTGGGCTGGGAGCCCTTGAAAAACTGGGTTATGGTCATCCATATTTTCCAACATAGCCTCTTAAAATGGCTTACCTGGGTGTTCTCATAGCAGAACAATTGCACATGTTATGTAATGGCTGACATTCCACAGAGAGAGCATTCCAAGAGACAGAGCAGAAGATGCCAGTCCACTAAGTCTCAGAACTGAAACTGGCATGTCACTACCACCATAGTTGCTCAGAAGCTGCCCAGATTCAGTGGAAGGGAAACACACCCCACATCCGTGAGAAAAGTGTCAAATAATTTGTCATAGTCCCAGCTCGAATTACAAATTACTTACATTTCTTTAAATACCAAAATGCACTCATGCCCCCCAAAGACTTCCTAAAGCATTATCAGATTAGAGCATCAGGCTCAGGCTCAAGGAGCCTGTCATCTACATAAGTCTCAATTGTGGATGAGGCACCCTGGGTGTGCTTTCCCTAGCACATCGCCTCATAGACTTCTGTTTACTCTGAAGCCTTATGAACTAATGAGATAAGTTACCTAACGCTCATACACCCGTCCGCTAAACATTGATGAGATAGCATATCCTATGTTATTGTGGAATCCCT
>NW_027548185.1:0-803 GCF_008692635.1 Crocuta crocuta
ACACAGAATCCGAAGCAGGTTCCAGGCTCTGAGCTGTCAGCACCAAGACTGATCAGGGCTCGAACTTGCAAATGGTGTGATCATGCTGAAATCAGATGCTTAACCAACCCAGGCACCCAGGAGCCCCAAGAAATATTTAAAGAAAGCTCATTTGTATGTACAGATTTGGTAGAAGTGGCTTTAAACTGAGGTTTGCACGCAAGAAGGCAGTATCTTGAAAGGGAGTTTACCAAAATGTGTTAAAATTTAATACATAACACCTATGAGTTAGCAATTCCTAGTGTAGTCCCACAGTGTTAAAAATATATGTCAAAATTTAAAAAAAAATTGGACCAAATATTTGTACCTAAAACCTGTAACATCTATGCAGAATTTTAGGGCTTCTAGAAATATAGCTTTAGCTTACTTCCTAAAATGAGGTAGGTCCTTGGCTTGGAGAATTTGGACTATTGCCATTTTACATGTGGAGAAAAACAAACCAAACAAAATGAGTTAGGCCTGATTACATAGTAACTTAATGGCAGAGCTGAAAAGTGGAGCTTAGGGTTTATGTGCTGAAGTCGAGAAATCTAATGAGCTAAGCTTCCAGTAAGTAGACTTTAGCTCTGAAGTTCCAGACTAGAGCTATATTACTGAATTTGGTATAGAAATTCATTTCATTCGAGTGAGAACTACTAGTTGCTCAAAAATCACAGTGGAATATAATTTCCTATTTGACTTTGCTCCGAATGCGTGTCCAATGGCTTGGTGATGATAAAAAATTAAAGTGTAAAGATATGTGCAAGAATAGTAATTAGGCTGTG
>NW_027548186.1:0-804 GCF_008692635.1 Crocuta crocuta
CCCCGCCCACATCCCCGCCCCGCCCGCTAGGTGGCCTCCAGGCTCCGACTCTCTCCGCGGGAGGGCGGCACCCGGGTGGGGAGCCTAGCTCACCCGCCTCGGGTGGGCCCTGCGTGGGTGGGTCGCCCCAGAGGCACAGGTGAGCTGGACACCCTTCTTCCTCTGTGCCTGTCACTTGGGTTTGGACAGCTTCAATCCTGTGCAAATGTCCACACGCAGATATGTACAAAATAAAAATAGTCATATACAGATGCACACACACTTGTATATAATTACACACAGATGCACATAAACACACCCATATGCAGTCACACACAGATGCATACAAACACACTCATTCGGTCACATGCAAACTCACACACGTATACACACACACAAAGACACACATACAAAACAGACACACACACACACCCATACACACACACACACACTCTTTCACAAAAATGCAATCATGGAAGGCGCGAAGAGCAGAAAACGGCGCCAGTGACAACATCTTAGTGCTTGGGATTTCCTTGTTTTATAAAAGGCCTCTAAGAGTCTTAGCTATAGGCTGGAGGCTTTAGAGGTTAGTCTATCCTCTCTTGTGACAGATGAGGAGACTGAGACTGGGACTAGGATTTGCCCACAGACAAGAGTAGGAGGGGGTCAGTGGGAGAGTTCAGACCGGAATGAACAATTGCCCCTAGCCCCCTCCACCTTTCCCAGGCAGCAGCGATTAGACCACTGCCAGGTCCACTCAGGGGCATAAGCCCTTGTACTTTGGAAGGTGGAGAAGAGACGTAAAGCGCTCAAGTTTGCTGATGA
>NW_027548187.1:0-804 GCF_008692635.1 Crocuta crocuta
CGCGTCCCAAACCTGCCCCTCCCCCACGGCCGGGGGAGGGGCCTCCAGGCCCGCCCCTCCCCCCACGGCGAAGGGGGTGAGAGTCCGCGCCCCCACGCAGCTTCAAGAGAGGCCCCGCGTCCTAATCCGTCCCCTCCCCCACGATGGGGGAACCTGCGACCCGACACAGCCCTTCACCCTAAGCTCTGCCCTCGCCCCCACGCCTAGAGTGGGTGAGGGGAACCCGGGCCTCTCCCTTTCTCAGTGGCCTCCCTGGGAGATGAAGGGAACACGGGCCTACCCCCACGCAGCCCTATTCCCAAACCCAGCCTTTCTCCCACTGCCAAGAGGGTACAGGAACCCGGGCCGCCACCCCCGCGGTTTCCAGGGGAGAGGGGAACCCAAGCCACTGCTGGAGTGTTACCCTCCCCCACCTCAAAGCAGCAGCTACTCAGCTACCCTAACAGCCCGCTGCAACCTGCCCCTGCCCGAGGGTGCTTCTCCCTCAAAACCGGCTTAGAATACACCCCAAAGGCCTCTTCCCTCTCCCAAAAAAGTGGGGGCTCAGGCGGAGCCTCGACCTTTGCAAAACACCTCCCGGGAAAAGCCAGAAATGCTTGTGGAGAAAGAAACTCAGACACACGGAGGAGGCGGCCAGGACCTCGGGTGTGGAGGCCTCTGGAGTTGGGGGTACCGGGGCCCCCAGGCTTCCTCACTCCAGACCCCCACCCCACCCCACCCCACCCACAGGCTTTGCAAAGGGCTTTCTGTTGCAGAGGCTTACGTGGCCTGTCCCCAGTGCATTTAAGTCCCCAGGGCTCATTC
>NW_027548188.1:0-804 GCF_008692635.1 Crocuta crocuta
GAGGAGGAGGAGGAGGACATGACTTTTCTTGCAGTTTCGGTACTCTCTTTACATCATCGGAGGACCGACGCCTTATTAAGGAAGCCAGAATTGTTGGTGCAGTGTAAAATGGCTTCCGTGATCTTTTTGCTGCACCCTTAGAAACTTCACCGTCTTCAAACTCCACATTCATGGTTCCGTTAATTCTCAAGGAGCAGCATCTCGACCGGTTCTCCCAGGAGCAGGCAAACCCCTGCAACAGAAACACCTCAGGCCTCAGAAGGAAGTGCTCTCTTAGAAGGGACTCTTGCATGTTGAGAGTGTGCCTTCACACCCTGGTGCAAATCACATGTACCCAAGGACTGTGGCTTTCTCACAACACCTTACCATCATCATGCCAGTAATGGCTTCCACGAAATGTTAAACCTGGTAATTAGAGACTGTTGGTGACTACGTTTCAGTCATGCATGAGGGTTAACGAGTAGCAAATCAAAAGGACTCCTAACCCATACCCGCCTCTTAAGAGACTGAGTTAATGTTACCAACTTGTCCTGGTCCATCAGAAGAAATTTCATGAGCGTTGTTAAGTTAAGGCTGAAAGAACATCACCTGAGGTCTTGGAAGCATCTCTCCATGTGTTTGCCTCCATTTGCATCTGGGCATTTCATCAGCAGTCCCCTCACTAGACTATAGCATTAGGATGCTTAGAGAGGGGACGTGAATTTAGCACCCAGACCCACACTCCTATGCCTGCGAGAGATATCTTTGAAGAAGGATTGAGGCACTGGACGTGGTCTTGGAAGATACAGACTTCTTTTTGAGCTT
>NW_027548189.1:0-805 GCF_008692635.1 Crocuta crocuta
GAGATTTAAAAATAAGATGGGAGTTATGGGCTTCCAGAACAAGTAGAAGCAGGAACAAGAATCCTTCAGAAAGCTCTCGTTCCTTCCTGCTCCCCACCCCCCACCCCTGCTGCCCCCTGTCCTTGTTGTTGCTTTCCGCGTGACTGCTTCATCTTCCCTTACTGCAGCTGGCCTTCCTTCACACCTGCTGAGACACCTGCTGATGTTTTCCAAGTTGAACATCTCTGGCTTCTACTATTGACTCCCTCTTCCTCTATTACAGTTTGAACACATCTGATTGGCCTAGATCAGGTCTGACATCCTATCTTGAAGTAATCAGTTAACAGTGCTCAGGATAGTGGGGTTCTGTAAAAAATAATAACAATGATTATGATTATGGTAGTCCATAGAACTCTTAATTTCTGACCCAGCAATTCTACTCTTAGGTATTTATCCAAGAGAAATAGAGATTGGTGAACATGCCCGTGTCCAGCATATGAAAGAAATCTTACAAGTCAACAATAATAGATGTATGACCTAATTTTAAAATGGCAAAGGGTTTGAATAGACATTTCTTCAAAGAGAATATGCAAATAGCCAATAAGCACATGAAAAGATGCTTAGCATCATTAATCACTGGGAAATGCAAATCAACACCATAAAAGGTATCACTTTGTACCCACTAGGATAGCTACATAAAGACAGACAATAACAAGTGTTGCTGAGGGTGTGAGAAATTGGAACCCTCATATGGTGCTGGTGGGGTGATAAAATGGTGCAGCTTCTTTGGAAAATAGTTTCTAAAAATATTAAACAGAGAGTTATC
>NW_027548190.1:0-805 GCF_008692635.1 Crocuta crocuta
CGGTGGGGGCGGGGCCGCTCAGCCCCCAGGGCCCGCCCGGCCCGCGCCCATGCACTCTGGGGAGCCGGGCCGTCCGAGGGCGAGGGAAGGTCCGTGCGCTCCTGCCGCTGCCGACCAGTGGCGAACCTGCGCTGCAACTTGGGAGGAAATTGCCGGCCGGGGCCAGGGAGGGAATGGGGCGCGGTCCGCGCGGCGCAGGAAGGTGGGCGCGGCCTGCGCGCTCCAGGGCTCCAGCGGCTCGGGCGGCAAGGTCGCCACGGGGCGGGGCGCGCGCCGGGCTCCCGGGAGCTGGCCGGAGGGTGGGAGGGACTCCCCCGGGACCCGCGCGGCCGCTAGCGATGGAGCGGCGACAGGCGCTCTGAGCTGGGGCGCGCGCCCGGGGACGCCCTCGACGGGTCCCCAGGGGGCGAGGGCCTGCGCGCACACTGTGCCGGTGAGCCGGCCAAGGATACGAGTGGGAGCTCGGGGCTCCCCGCTAGTTCCCGAGAGCGGGGGCGGGGGCGAGGGCCGGCGCCCGCATGGAACCTGTGCGGCCCGCAGGATGCTGGAGCGCGCTCCGGCTGGCGTCCCCCGCCCCCCAAAGTTGCCCGGAGTGTACAAGGGGGCGGAGCGCGCTCTCCGGCCCTCGCCCTGCTCGGCGGAGTCGAGAGGTGGCCGGGAACCGCGACGCGAAGACCGGGCCTTCCTCCCGCGCGAGCGCAGGGCGGCGTACGGAGGCTCCGGGCGCGCCCGCACCCTGCCCGGGAGGCCGAGTCGCGGCCGGTGAGGCGGCAGAAGCGCGGGCCGGGGCGGGGCGGGGCGGGGC
>NW_027548191.1:0-804 GCF_008692635.1 Crocuta crocuta
GAGATCATGACCTGAGCCCAAGTTGAACACTTAACCAACTAAGCCACCCAGGAGACCCGGGGACCTTTTTTCTAAGGGCACTAATCCCATCATGAGGGCTCCACCTCAAGACCTAATCACCTCCCAAGGCCCCACCTCCTAATACCTTGAAGTTAGGGTTTAACATATGAATTCTGGGGGAGGGACATACAGACATTCAGTCTATAGCACTGTTGGTTTTCTGTTCCCCTCCATCTGGGGAAGATTGTCAGCCTATCAGACAAGGGCTGGGCATAAGAGGGAGAGAGACTTCAAGCATCAGGAGGAGTTTTAGGCTAAAGAACCCTGATTTTTTGAGTATGGGTGGTTCCTTGTGGCCACATCCCTCCCCTGGAAATTCGGCTACTAGTCACCTGTGGGGGCTAAGGATGCAGAACATTACCTGCCGCATCCCCATCCTTCCCCATCCTGCATTCTGTTCCCTACCTGGGCATTCTCAGGTGTGACTCTTCCCAGGACCATCGCTTCCACACTCCTCTTCCTCTGCCTCCATCCTCACCCTATACAGAGTTTAATACAAACTATCATTTTATGAAGATAATTACAGTCAGACAATCTAGTTAGCCTCTCATTTCTGCCATTCTTAGCTCTGTAACTTTGGGCAAGTTACTTAACTTCTCCAAGCCTTAGATTTCTTTCCTGTAAGATTGGGTTCCTTGTTTGTGAAGCCTCTGAGCCTCAGGTTTTTCACTTATAGAATAATACTAACAGTTCCAGCATGAGGGAACTGTAATCAGGAGAGTGGCAGTAACCCACGTAAAGTGC
>NW_027548192.1:0-805 GCF_008692635.1 Crocuta crocuta
TTTTTTCTTGGAATAAAAGAAAAACTGTCATACAGAATAAATATTGCATTTGGGGAGACAGCCCAGAATAGCAGGCACTTGAAAAT
The DNA here is from genome assembly GCF_008692635.1 of Crocuta crocuta. Classification (NCBI taxonomy): domain Eukaryota; kingdom Metazoa; phylum Chordata; class Mammalia; order Carnivora; family Hyaenidae; genus Crocuta; species Crocuta crocuta. The sequence continues at coordinate 87 of NW_027548192.1, forward strand.
GGCAGCAAATAACCAAAACAGCCACCCGCAGACACAGCATGACCGCTAACTCGTATACAACTGGCATTTCACACCAAGATGGTAACTGTTTTTCCCGACTCTAGCTCCTACGCATTAAAGAATTCATCATGTTCCTAGAACATTAATTTTGACATTAAAACACCAACGGCAGAATGGCAACAGAGCTCAGGGTTCCGACACAGGCCCCCGAGCCCGCAGTGCTCAGTGACCACGAGCCCAGAGGTAGAGTGGAGGGAGCAATGCAGGAGCTCAGAGCTGGCCGAGACCCAAGCGCTCTTGGCCTACATTCTTGCACCGAACCGTGCCGGTCGTGGCTTGAGGAGATGACGTGAAGTACCACTCACACGGGGGAAATGGTTACAGAGAGACTCTATGCAGCCGCTCGGATGGTACGCTGACACAGTGCCACATTTCTCCGTAACCGCGTCGTGTGGCTGTCCTCAATTCTGGAGGGGCCCTGTGCTTTCCTGGTGCACGCTGCGTTCACTTTATGACAAATACGAACAGTTTTCAATGTGTGAGCTACCAGTTAATAGCTCAGAATATAAAGTTGCTTCATTATATCCTTCTTCCAAGAATCTGTCTCTCCCCTGAAGTCCCTTCCCTCATCACTGTAGATATTGAATGTGTCTGACACTTCTTAGTAATTTAATCTGCATTTAATTCACCCGTGATTAAGCACTTTCCTCTCCAAACAA
>NW_027548193.1:0-806 GCF_008692635.1 Crocuta crocuta
TATTCCTTATCTCTGTGTCAAGGGTCTCACTCTTCTACTCGTTTCGCAACTCCAGTGAGTATCCATATGATCAATGCTTTAACTTCTGTATCAGGTATGTGACTTAGATCTCTTTTGCTCAGATCTCTGACTGTGGCCTTCTCTAGTTCTTTCACCATGGGTAGACATCTCTAGGTTCTCATTTTGTCTGTCTCTCTGGCCCTATTTCTCTGTGTTAAGAAAGCCAGCTATGTCTTCTGCTCTTGAAACTAATGACTTTATGACGAAGAGGTCCTGGAGTCCTCTGCAGTGTATGTCCCCATTTATCAGAGCCTGGACCTTCAGGACACTATCCCATTGCTCACTGCCTGCTGTTGTGTCTGGGTTACTTTTCCCTTCAGTACAGGTGTCTGCACCGATTCTGTGCCTGCTGTGGGCTGTGCTTGCTATCAGTAGTGTTAGCCAGGCAGGCCAGCTTTGGGGTGTTATGCCCGCTGCGCAACTTGGGAGCAGGGCAAGAGTGTTAGCAAAATCGCACAGGGCTACTAGTCCTGTGCCAGATTTTCTGACGTCTTTTGGTGGCTGGGGGCTATGCACCAGGGCAGCGAGGGAATTGAGGCTATGAACAGAGCACACTACTGGCTGGGGACATGCGACTAGGTGAGACACGTGAGGATGTAGCACCATTTAATCATATGGCTTGTCTCTCTCAACCTTATATCACAATCCCTGTGTCTAATGTTAATGTTTCTTTTGAGGTAAGGACTTTTTTTTTCCATTTTCAGATGTTGCCCAGGTGTCTGAATGCCTGCATTGGGGTACCTCCT
>NW_027548194.1:0-804 GCF_008692635.1 Crocuta crocuta
ACTGGGTGGTATATGTAAACCAACTTGACAATAAACTATTTAAGGGAAAAACATAAACTAATGATTGCTAATAACGTTTTAATTTTACAATAGGTTTGATTTACTCAAAAAATTCTGGAGACAGTACTGAGGGTTGTCACATACCTAAGACTCAGTTTGATGATTAATGTCATATCAGTTGGTACAGTATCACAATATCAAAAATTGATATAATATTATCAAGTAAAGTCTATTTTACTCAGATTTGCTGAGGTTTTAACTTTTTCTGTTTCAGACACACCCAGGTGGCAGATTACATGCAGTCATCCTGTCTCCTTAGGCTCCACTTGCCTATGACAATACTAAGACTTTCCATATTTTTCATGCTCTGCAAAGTTTTGAAGGTACTTCTGTAGAATGCAGTTTGTGGATGATCCTCTATTGGTATAAGTCTAATGTTTTTTCAAATGACTATACTGGAGTTATATGTCAGTTCAAGTGACTGTACTGGAGGCACAAGATCACAGAGGCAAAATACCATCCTTATCACTTCTTATCAAGGATATTTACTCTCAGGATGAATTGCCACTGTTAATATTATGTTTGATCACATGGCTGAGGTAGTGCTTTTTAGGTTTCTCCCCTGACCACAATGTATGTTCTCTCTGGAGAAATAAGTGCACATCTGAATAAGTGCGCAGGTACATGTCACTTCTTGGAGGACTGGGTATCTAAATTATGCAAATGTTTTCAGTGCTGAAAATACACACTTAATTTAGTACCATATGGACTCTTTTTTAAAATAAATATAAAACTGTAATAACA
>NW_027548195.1:0-806 GCF_008692635.1 Crocuta crocuta
GGTCTTTGAATAAGACCTTAATTGCCTTACATCTTCATCTGTTACTAAACAAGAAAATCATAATATTGTGAGACTCAGACTTTCCAGAAGTAATTGAGATAGGAGGATATAAAACAATTGATGATGTGCCTTCTCTGGAAATGTAATATGCTAATATTACCACCACCTGCTCGTCAATATCAATACCTAACAAACGACTCCATACTTGTGCGCTTCTTCCCTAAGTGTCTCTGGCTATGTTAAGCTAAGCTTCGGGATTAAGAAGCCTGTTGGAAAATTATACCCAAGGCTCATGTTCCTGCAAAGCACGGTTACTTTGCCACATTTGCTACAATACGCGAGAAGACTTCACCAGCCATGTTCATGCCCCTGATCCAAGTTCCTAACAAGTCACTTCATTTCTGTCTCTGCCTCTGTCTCTGTCTCTGTCCCTGCTAAGGCCACACTCCCACAGGCTGCTGATGCTGCTCAGATGGTAATCAGCGCTGACAAAGGAGATGTGTCTGCTTTCCTCTAGGCTTCAGCTGGTCTCAAGGGCTCTGCCTCCAGCTAGGGATGGACCATAGTGAAGAGACATCCCAAATTCCGTGGACCCCAGGGCTCCTCTGTCACCTGGGACCAGCTGCCATTGCGAGGGTCACTGCTGGGAGGACATTGACAAGGGCTCAACAACGGCTCACACACAGACCTAATGAGCTTTGGCAGCAGCTGCATTGGCAGGGGAGGCTGACCCGGTCCCCCAGGAGCCTCCTGCGTGACAATGTTAATGGCTGCCACCGCTCCCAATGCACAGGCCAGGGCCTCCC
>NW_027548196.1:0-806 GCF_008692635.1 Crocuta crocuta
AATGAGTTAAAAACTCATTTTTGTAAGGAATACCTTTCATGGGCCTGGACACTAACAGATGCCCAATAGAAATTAGTTTCCCCTTTTAACATTTGACTGAAATTGTACATCTTTCAAATATATATATGTATAGTCAAACCTCAGACATATTGAGCTGTACATTTCTTTTCTTTAAAAATAAAAATTTTTGCATGCCAAACAAGTAAAAAAGGTAGAATTCGTATTAGTAGTCATTAGGGAGGTTATGGATTTTCATACTAATGTTACTAATGCTACTGCTGTTGTTACTCTTCAGCATATTGTCATTTCCTAATATTTTAATGAATAAACTCTTGGAGATGATAAATTTTCTTTCCATCAAATTTCTTTGCATATAGTCATCAGCAATTGTTAAATGAATTGATTCTAGAGCGTGATTTTTAAGTTCTAAACTACTTTTGTCACTTTTTTTTTTTTAAGGAAAGTATATTAGAAGCCTCTAATGTAGTTAGAGATCAAAATTTATCATGAGAAATATTATAAATCACTGATTTATCATTTTCTCTGCATATTAGTGAAGATGCTGCCAAACATTTCTTACAACTGCTGCATAACATCCTCTAACAATGTATTTCCTTTCCTTGTTCGGTTCTCACGTCCTCCCTCTTCTGTTATATTAAACAGTAGCAGGGTGTTATCATCTACAGTCTCTGCATGACAGAACAAATTCGGTAAATTTTAACTTCATGATTCCATAGGAAGAGTTGTACTTATAAAAATAATCAGAAATTACTTTGGGGGTGACTGGGCAGCTTAACCGGTTAAGC
>NW_027548197.1:0-807 GCF_008692635.1 Crocuta crocuta
AAGAAAAAAACAAATACCAAGAACTGTCTGCTCCATGTGAGGAAAGCCAGGCCTCTGAATAGGACAGTGACCCCAAGGCTTGGCAGCAGACAAGTGCCAGGCTAGCTAGAGGTACCAGCTGCACGTGCGGCTGCATCTCAGGGTCATGGCTTTCAGCACCTCTGCTGTGCACATGAAGGGCATGCCAAGGTCGGAGTTAAGTGGCCCAGACGGTCGGTCCCAATGTCAGTAGGCCAGGTGGTCAAGGCAGGGGTTATCACCCTGCACAAAGCCCCACTTGCATTATCACCGATCCTCACAATAACCCCACAAGATCCGTCTTCTTAGCCCAATTGTAAAATGGGAAACTGTGGCCCAGAGAGGTCACGGATTCCCCCCTACCCCCAGGTCACAGAGTTAGAAGGTGGCTGGGCTGGGATTTAAACCTAGATCTGTCTGACTGCAAAGAACAGAACTGCACATCAGGCCACAGAAATGCGTGCTCTGGATGGTTAACAAGCGGGCAGTAGTTCCCAGGCTGAGCTGGGAATGCTCAGAAGTTTGTGGAAGAGGGAGGCAAGGAAGAGCCAGGCCAGAATGCTGGGGCCAGTGGTCCCTCCCAGGCCCCTGGGGTTGGTGGTAAGCTTGGCCAGGATGCCACAGGGAGAAATGTGGGCTCTCTCCCAAGCTGCATGGGCAGAACCAGCCTCCAGTTTCCCCTCAGCAGCATCCCCACCGCCACCAGGGGGTGATTTTTCAACCCAGACTTTCCGACCTCACCCCTCCCCTCCCTGGGCGGCCAGACACCCCCACCCCCCTCCCCACCCC
>NW_027548198.1:0-806 GCF_008692635.1 Crocuta crocuta
AAAGGCTTTTCCACATTCCTTACATTCATAAGGCTTCTCACCAGTATGAATTCTCAGATGCTGAACTAGGTAAGAGCCAGAACTAAAGGCCTTCCCACACTCCTTACACTCATAGGGTTTGTCACCAGTATGAATTCTTCCATGTTGTACAAGGTATAAAGCACGACCAAAAGTTTTTCCACATTCCTTACATTTATAGGGTTTCACATCAACAGGAGTTTTCTGATGTTGTGTTAAGATGTACATGTACTTTAAAAGTCCTTCCACATTCCTTACATTCGTAGGGTTTCTCATCAGTATGAACCTTTTGATGTACAGTAAGTTGATGGCGACCAATAAAAAGCCTTTCCACATTCCTTACATTCATAGGGTTTCTCACCAGTATGAATCCTCTGACTTGAACAAGGTAGGAGCCAGTACTAAAGGCCTTTCCACACTCCTTACACTCCTAGGGTTTCTCATCTGGATGAAGTCTTTCATGTTGAACAAGGTATAGGGCACGAGGAAAGGCCTTCCCACACTCCTTGCATTCATAGGGCTTTACTCCTGCATGAATTCTCTGATGTGCATCCAGAAATGAACTAAGTCTAAAGGCCTTTCCACATTCCTTACATTCAAAAGGTTTCTCACCAGTATGAATACTCTGATGCTGAGGAAGCTGTCCATACACAGTAAAGGCCTTTCCATATTCCTTACTTGCATAAGGTTTCTCACCAGTATGAATTCTCTGATGTTTAACAAGGGGTGAGCTACTACTAAAGGCCTTCCCACATTCTTTACATTCATAGGGCTTTTCACCAGTATGA
>NW_027548199.1:0-807 GCF_008692635.1 Crocuta crocuta
TTTTTTTTTTTTTAATGAGAGGAACTATTTTTTCCCTAAATAAAATGTGACATCTAGGGATTGGACCTGTGTTTCCTCATCTCGTGAATCTTCCCAAGATTCCTAGTGCCATGGTGGCCTAAGCAGAGATGACATCTAAGCTCTTGTAGAAGTAACTTTTTAGGTCAACTACACTGTTTTCAAGTTTAGTGCAGTGTTGCTTGCTGAAGTCAATGTGTAGTAGGCAGGTCAGTACTTTCCTGATTTATTCTCATATAAAGTTCTCTCATGGTTTGTGTGTTTCAAAAGGTGGTGTTTCTGCGGGATCAATAGAGGACTTGTGCACTTGGCTCACACCCATGCTATAAATCTCAGTCTCTGGTAAAATGTACAGATTTGTGGGAAGTATTGAGAGCCTAGTTAGGGATGGTTGCCATAAACTTGTAGCCACATCAATCTGTGTTAGGTTTTGTGGGGTTGTGAAGGCAGAGGCAGAGAAATATGTTTGGAAAGGAGGTTTTGATGGAAGACAATGTTGTTGAGGATAATGATATGAGAATTCTGGGACATTACAATGTATGTAGGTCAAAAGATCCCCATCCATAGCCTCATAGCTCCTCAATCCTCACTTGTGTTTTCTTCTGTCTCCACTTATATACTCAGTCAATATCAAATGGACATGGCCTGAACCTTGCCACAGCTTATATCTACCCAATCTCTGAATCCTTGAGTATCTTACTATAATGACACCACCATATCTTTCTTATTTTGTTTAACTCATTTCATGTTTCCTTTTTTAAATATTTAATATATAGTTTAATGTTTATT
>NW_027548200.1:0-807 GCF_008692635.1 Crocuta crocuta
CTCAAAACCTCAGTTTCCTTCTTTGTCAGATGGATCTAGTAATCCCTGCCCTGTCTCCCCTCTCCCTGTATACTCTTCTAAGCTCCTGTGAAGGGCAATGTCTGTTAGATTTGCAGAAGTGCTATTTAAGCTGTAAGTGCTGTAATAACTTAGAATAGTGTACTTGTGTATTTTCAGATACCTCAGAAACATTGTGGGAAGTGGGGAAGGAACTAATAAATCTGTTCGTCAGGTGCACCAGCCCTGCCCTACCATATACCTGGATTAGGTTTTCCTTAGGCAGTGTGGGAAGCTGGAAGACAGCACTCCCTCTCCAGAGATAGCAGTGAGCAAAGGTGAGCAGAACCCTTTTCCTAACCTTTCTTCCTAACCTTTCTTTCCTAACCTCCTCTTCCAGGAGCCATAGATGGGGTGCTGAACAGCAGAGCACTGAGCAGGAGAGGTAGTTTCCAGCTACTCCAACAGCTGTCCTTTCTTGAAAGCCAGGCAGCCCGGCTCTAGATGGGAACCAAAGGGAGGGACTGCTAGGCATGGGAACTAAAGTGCCAGGCTTTCAGCGTTGCAGAGGCCAGAGCTGACAGGTGGAGCACGGAGACTGTTCCAAACGTGTGGGCCTGTCTGAAGAGTAAAGTCAAGTTCGAGTGGGAAGGGGAACAGTTGATGAGACCAGGCTGCAGAGTTTGGATTTGACCTGCAGGGCAAATGACTAAAACCTGGATGGAGAGAGCAACGGGGAGGATCTTCTGATAGGAACACTGGCCAGTGGTTGAGAGGAACGTGATGCCGCAGGGAAGGAACTGGAGAAGC
>NW_027548201.1:0-806 GCF_008692635.1 Crocuta crocuta
ACTGTCTCTATTTCTCTCTCAAAAATAAATAAAACTTAAAAAAAAGAAAAATAGAATCCCACAGTCTACATATGTTGCAAAATTGTATCTTTTGGCTTTGTGCATTTTTTATGTAAAAATTTAATTTCTTTTGAAAAATTAATCAATATTTTCCTTCACTATTGTCTGACCTTCTTCATCAAGATGATTTTTGAAATCAACTCTTTTCTTAGAACTTACAGTTATGACCAACTCTAATACTTAACAGAGCTTTTAAAATATGGTGTGTTGTTAATTCATAAACTCACTGATTCCTGGATGATGCTCCTATGCAACATTGTCGCAGGTGAACTTTTATTCTGTGTCCTTTTTCCAAGGGTGACACAGTCAATGCCATTAGTTGCTTGTTTTTTTCATCATGTGAAAGGACGACTATTTGAAAAAGCTGAAAGCCAATCAAATAATTCTATAAACAGTCAAGGTAACAACTGTCATTTCCAAATTTTTTGTTGTTGTGAAAGATCCCTGGGCTGTTCTAATTAAATCTAAAATTTACCTTATTCAACTATAGTGCCATTTCTTTTTTGTTTAATTATGGTAATATTCATTTTTCTGAAATTCTTTGAAGGAATGTTATAAAATCTGTAGAAAATTGCTGAAAAAAGTTTTGAGATATTTGGTGGGTTGATAGATGAATGGATAAAGAAGATGCGAGCCGTTTGCAACAACATGGATGGAGCAAGAGTGCAATAATAAGTGACATAAATCAGTCAGAGAAAGAAAAATACCATATGATTTCACTCATGTGAAATTTAAGAAACAAAACA